>NC_056748.1:254876748-254981748 GCF_019279795.1 Protopterus annectens | reverse complement strand
TTTCTTTACTTAATTACAAACTTTCTTAACTCTGTTTCTGTTGTTACTTTTCTAATCTGTCCTTTAATACTAAGAGTATCTTCACACCATTATCCACTTAATATGTTGCTTGCCTGTCTCATATTTCCTTCATACTTTTGTAAAATTCCTTTTAATGAGCAAAGTGAGTATTACCTGTGTGATACAAATGTGATACGAAAGAGGGGAACATTGAGAGAGTGTGATTATTGACTGTTGCCTTACTATATCTCGACATTCATTTTATTCTTTCTTATTTCTTTTTGATATATAGAATTATGTTATGTTCTGAAACATTCTAGTCTTCTGGGCAGGCATAAGAGATGATGCTCTATTCCGGAACATTCTGATGATTTCAGCAAGTTACATTTGATTGCGAAATATACTTTGTTTACTACTTTTGGTTATGAAACTTGACTTGTCTGGAATTTTCTAGTAATGCGTTAAAACTCGCAAGGTTATTGGAATATTCCAGTGTAGTATTCAAAATTTGCAGAATCATTGTACTTGGTAGGATTTGCTGTTCCTTCTGGGGTGGGTGGCCAAAATCACAGAATGCTCTAGCAAGATCCGGCCTACACTGGGAAAGTACTGATTCTCATGACTTTTGGTAAACAACTTAGTTATATATAAATGGGATTCTCCACATTCAGACAGAAGCCTCACCTATGGAGTGGATGCACTGCCCAGGTCTGTTTTCCCGATGAGGACTCCTGCCTGACTGCAACGGGGCTTCCCAGTCGAGACTGAAGACAGGATGAAGCTTTCCCTTTATCGGTGATGTATAACTTTCTTTAAATGTATTGTCTAATCTTACTTTCTGTTAAACTTTTTATTTAGTAGAATAGAGTGGATTTACTTTTCTATTTCTAACAGACAAATAAAGCTTATTAGCTTGTTAGTCTTTTTGGTGTCAGTAGAAATAAAGTGTGTATTAGTTAACTTTTGGTGAATAGTGTTTTTATTTTGAATCCTGCTCATTAGGCAATACATTATTTTTGGTGCAGCAAGCAGGGTTCGAAATGTTTAAAAGGAAAAGTAAGGACATAGCGGTTTTTGAGATAGAAATCCCAGGATGGGACCAGGACCTGTACAAAGCATTAGCTTTGGAATGGTCAACGGGTACAGGATTAAGTGAGAATTGGGATGTTTGTTTAAAGGATGCCAAACCTGGTTCGGTGCAAGCGTGTTTACAAAAGGTTTTAGTGGAAAAAAGGAAAGAATTGAGTGCCGTATGCAGACGGGGCTGGATCCTCTTGACTGCATACTGAAAATTACATGATGATAAAATATGTAAGTGTGAACAAACAAAACAACTAGAGAAACGGATAGTAGAGTTACAGAAACAAAATGTAATTTACAGTGTCAGATTAAATTGTTAGCAGACAAAACAGACATGTATCAGCATGTAGCCAAAAAGGCTGCAATACGAGTAGGAAGATACAAATATCGAAAACGAAGAGGCAAAGATAATAAAAAGAAAGTACAAATGTCAATAGCGAAGGCAGATTTTGACTGGGACCTGGATCACTGGGATGGAGATATCTGGAATTCTTCTGATTCTCCGTCCTATTCAGACTCTGATAATGAAAAGAGTATTTCCCCGGGAGAGGAAGAACAGAATAAAGGGGGACCAGTAAAGGGAAAACCAATTACTCTATGAAGGCAGCAAATGGTTAATGGGGCACAAGGGCTCCAAGGTAGACAGGAGGAATTTCATTACGAAGATTTTACTCAACAGGAAATAAACGATTTAATTGAAAGATTTAAACAAAAATCTGGAGAATCATTAATAGCATGGATAGTGAGACTTTATGAATTTTGGGCTGCTGGAGTAGAAATAGATCAAATAGATACTAAAAGATTTAGTATGTTAAGTAATGATCCATCAGTGCAGGATGCATTTCGAAATTATAACAAAGGCAAAATGGCAAGTCTTTTCAAAATTATAGCAGATTGCTGTGCCAAAAAATATCCAACAGAAATGGACTGGCCTTCTAATGATAGGCCATGGTACACGTTACGAGATGCTATTCAAAGAATTAAAGAAGAGACAATGAAAACTGCTTTACTTGTAGGGGACGCTGATGCATTACTACAATGTGCTTTGACAGTTTCTGTTAGAAATAAGATTATTAAGTTAGCCCCTCCAGCTTATAAAACGGTAATATTGACATTTAATTAGTGAGACGTAAATCCTATTTCCCAAGTTATTGAGGGATTGCGGCAGTTGGGAGAGCTAGGAGAATGGGGACCAAAACATTTAAATAACGATAGATGAGAAAACAAAAGTGCTGGACATAAAGAAGCTCGAGTGTCCCGAAAAGATATGTTTACTGCATTGTTGAAAGATGGGGTATCTAAGGATAAAATTGATGGGATAGACACTCCGACAATGTGGGAGGTGTACAAAAACGAGGTCTGAATAAGAAAGGTAGGCAAACTCGGAATGTAGAAAAACAGGAGGAGAATGTAGTAGGCAGTAAAACTGAGAATAGGGAAGAAGGTTCAGCAGTTCCCTCTGCTCCACCTGCAACATATCCTGACTTGTAAGATTTACATTTCGATTAGGAAATTGGCCAAGCTCCAGTAATTGGATGGGCTCAGCAGGATTTTAGACCATATGTAGACTTGACAATATTCTGGAAAAATAAAAATGAACAACAGGTCCAAGCTCTAATTGATACTGGAGCAGAGGCCTCATTAATTTATGGGAATCCGAGTTTATTTAAAGGGTGACAAGTTACTATTACAGGACTTGGTGGAAAGCAAATTAAAGCTGTCCAGATGATGTTAGAAATGAAAATAGGTCGATTGCCATGGAAAAAGTAATCTGTCCTAATAGTACCTGTTCCTGAATATATAATAGCAATTGACATTCTAAAAGGGTTGACACTGAATTTATCGGATGGACAGTATCAATTTGGCATTAAGCCATATTTTTCAGTCAAAAGAGTTATAGTAGGGAAAGTTAAAATGCCACCAGTAGAATTACCTTCAGCAACAAAGGTAATTAGTTTGAAGCAATATAGAATCCCTGGGGGGGGCATAAGCAGACAGGTGAAATAATTCAGGATTTATTAAATGCAGGTGTCTTGAAAACTACTATGACAGCATGGAATAACCCAGTTTGGCCTGTCAAAAAGTCAGATGGGTCTTGGCGAATGACAGTAGATTACCAAGAATTGAATAAATATACTCCGCCACTAACAGTGGCGGTTCCAGATACAATTACGTTAATAGAAAATATACAGAAACACCAGGGTACTTGGTATGCAGTAATAGACTTGGCAAATGCTTTCTTTACCATACCAATTGCAGAAGAGAATTATGATCAATTTGCTTTTACCTGGCAGGGATGACAATATACATTTACTCGGTTACCACAAGGATATTTGCATAGTCCTACTATCTGTCACAAAATAGCGGCAGAACATTTAGACAAAATAAGGTTGCCTCAGAACATGCAAATTTCACATTACATTTACAATATTCTTATTCAAGGGAATTCTGAACAAGAAGGGAGTGAGTATTTACAAACAGTAATAAATCACATGAGAACAAAGGGCTGGGAAATAAATCCCAATAAGATTCAGGGACCAGCTCAAACAGTAACATTTTTGGGAATTCAGTGGCATCAGGGACATAGAGAAGTTCTACCAAAGGCAAAGCAAAAGATTTTAGAGTTTCCAACCCCTCAAGACAAAACGGAGGCACAGTATTTTATAGGATTATTTGGATTTTGGAGACAGCATATTCCTCATTTAAGTCAAATACTTTCCCCATTGTATAAAGTGACTAGAAATATGAGTTTGTTTGGGGGGATGATCAGCAAAAAGCTTTCGAACAAGCAAAGCAAGCTATTCAAAAGGCTTTAGATATTTGGCCCCTACAGGACGGGGAAGTAGAGTTACATGTATCTGTGCAGAATCATTATGCTAATTGGAGCCTTTGGCAGAAACAGGGATCAAAGCGGGTGCCATTAGGATTCCGGACTAGGAAATTACCAGATGCAGGAGAAAGGTATTCTCCTTTTGAGAAGCAATTGCAAGCATGTTATTGGGCACTGGTAGACACTGAACAAATGACAGTAGGACATACTCTACTTTTGTGACCAGAAATACCTATAATGCAGTGGGTAATGAGTTCACCCAAGACGCATAGAATAGGTCATGTGCAGGAAACAAGCATCATTAAATGGAAATGGTACATTCAGGATAGAGCCAAATGTGGAATTAATGGGGTGGTGATGCTGCATGAAAAAGTGGCTCAAATATTAGTAGATCAACAGCTATCTGTTACTGACAAGGCTGAACCAGTCAGTGAGCCCCCGGAAAAATGAGGTATGCCATATGTACAGGTACCATTAGAACAACATAAACATGTTTGGTTTACTGATGGGTCCACAAAATATGTAGGAAATAAAAGATGTTGGAAAGCTGTATCCTATAATCCAGTGACTAAGAGAGTTTTAACATCCCCACGGAATGGTAAAAGTAGTCAGTATGCAGAATTATATGCTGTATATCAAGCACTGAAACAGGAGATGCCAGGCACATGTCATATTTATATTGACTCTTGGTCAATGGCAAATGGAATGGCAACCTGGTTGCCTACCTGGCAGAAAAATGATTGGACAATTCATTCAAAAGAAATTTTGGGAAAAGAATTATGGCAATTGATTTGGGAAATGATAAATCAAGGTACTGTAACAGTTTATCATGTTGATGCACATTGTTCTGCAGATTCTCTAGAATGGTGGTTTAATTCTGTTACAGATGAACAAACGAGAATTTCAGAAGATAATATACCAGATGATTCTGAGCAAATGGGGATGGCAAAATGGGCACATCAGAAGTGTGGACACCTGGGAGAAAAGGCCACTTACAGGTGGACACAAATGAGAGGAATTGCACTTTCATTAGACTTAATTAAAACTATTATATTACAATGCCCGATATGTCAGCATACTCAACAAAGATCCATACCTCATGTAGTTCAGGGACATATAGAATGAGGAAAGTTGCCAGAACAAATATGGCAAATTGATTATGTTGGCCCTTTACCATTAAATAAAGGCTGTCAATATATATGTACAGTGGTAAGTACTTATTCTGGGTATCTTATTGGTTTTTCATGCTGACGAGTGAACCAGGTAAGTACTTTAAGAACTTTAGATTTAATCATTTTGTATTATGGAATGCCTTTGCAAATACAGAGTGACAACGGATCCCATTTTAAGGAAAAAATGGTATAGGATTTTTGCAAAGCAACATAATATTGAATGGGTATTTCATATACCCTATTACCCACAGGCAGCAGGGTTAATTGAAAGAATGAATTGCTTACTTAAAGATCAATTAAGAAAATTAGGAAATGGAGCTCTGCAAAACTGGAGAGAAAATTTAAATATGGCATTACAGATTTTAAATAATAGACCGATTTCAGAAACAGAAACACCATTAATGAGAATGTTAACTCCAGTGTTGCAGATCAAACCATATGGGATGACTGAAACAATGACATATTGGGAAACTCAAGCAGGTGCATTAGCTCCTACTAGAGCTACACCTGAGACTGCAGGATTGAGTCAGTATTCAATGAATGCTTGTAAAATACTGCCAAGGACAGTTCAGCTGATTGAGACTGGGATTGCAATTCAAATTCCAACAAAGCATTTTGGTTGGATAGTGCCTCAATCAACACTTGTTTTGAAAGGTGTTCAGGTTGTAAATGGAGTTATTGAAGCAGGTTATCAAGGGGAACTTAAAAATTATTCTGTTAAATACTTCAGATGAGAATGTTCATGTACAGAAGAAGGATAGGGTAGCCCAAATATTTATTGTACCTGTGTTAGGCAGCACCGTTACCAGAGGACATTCACCACCTGTTGCTGACTTTGAGTGGGAACAAATATCCAGTACGCATGAAATCAATTCAGGTGCAAAAATATGGGTCCATGAACCCAATAAACAACCTGAAGAAGCAGAAGTTATTGCTGCTGGGAATGATAATACTGTTTTAATTATTAAACCAGGAAAGGAAAAATGGGAATATATACCAGCAGATTGGTGTTATTTGCGAGAATAATCATACTACTTTTCTCTGATTTCAGATTCCAATTCCAATGCTAATCGTTGCTGGTTTCACATTGTATGGAGCCCCTTCGGTGGAGTGCGTAACACCAGGAGTAAAAGCAGTTAAAATTAATTAAACGGTACTCTAGTGGGGATGGGCTGCTAGTACACAAAGTAGAACACAAGGGAATTTTACCTGTCCCGCTGGGCAAGGATGTCCTACTATCAATTTGACTTTTGAAGGAAATTTAACCATTTGGAGGGTAAGAAGAGGGCATCTTTATGTTCAGTTACTAGATGACAGACAGCTACGGTATTAATTCAAAATTACACTGACATAAGATGTTGTAATTGTAAATATGAACAGATATACTGAGAAAATTACTACTTTTTCCAGAACGGAACTGATATTTATAATAAATCAATTGATTTACAGAACATTACAGTACTGTTTTGTATGAACGCAACTCAGATTATAAATAGAATATGGGCCTCTCAAATAACTATATTGAACTACCACCCCGAGGCTCACTTTGACCAAATAATTAAAGTGCCTTCCACATGTAAATATGTAGGACAAACATATCAAAAAATTGTATTGTATTTTAATATTACTTTCCCAAAAACAGGTAAATGTAGACAGAAACGAGCTTGGTATAGCACCTTATTAGGAGGTATTGGTACAGGGTTAGGAATTTTAAATGCAATTGATGTTGAAGTTTTAGCTAATAAAATCAAAACTGTAGGTCAGGATGTTTCACAAATTATACATTTGCAAGCACAATGGAATCCTACAGTTTGGCATACTCACAAACAGCTAGTTAGTTATGAAAAATAATTTTGGATCAATTTAATGCTTCTGTAGTTCATAATTTGAAATTTGACAAAAATGTTACTAAGTTTGTAAACTGGACAACATGTACTTTACAATCTTTTTATGTTTCAATACAGAAGAATTTTGTGCAAACAAAGTTAATGCTTAATAATGAACATATATGGAGACAATTATTTAACAAATGGATACCTAATACTAATTGGATAAGATTGTTTTTACAGGTTATATCATGCATTATAATGTCACAAATGCAAAAATAATGTGTCAATTTGTAACTTTGCCATTGGTATTTGGCCCTCCTGTGTATCCATTCCAGTATTGGCTACCCCACGTGGAAGGAAATTATGTTGATTTCTCAAACCAAATGCACAAATTGGAACACTGTACTGAAACGATGGATGGACTTATCTGTGGACAACATTCCCCTATATATGAACCATGTATTCTTCAACATTCCATTAACATCTGCAAATGGACTGTATTACTTCCTACATCTGAAATGTTTGTAGAACTAGCACCACAATTTATATGCTTAGTGACAAACCAAATATTATTGTATACTTTAAAGCATCCTTTTTGTAGGTTGTTTAGATAATGTAACTCATTTACATTGTCACAATGAAACTTATGTATTTTCCCTGAGACACATGTTAATGTATTTCATACCTGGTTACCAGACAAGCTGAAATATCATAATTTGACATTTAGCTTAAATCTTTTACAGAAAGTATTAAATAATACTCAACATCTTGAAAAACATTTACAGGTAGTAAATCATAGTATTTTACATCATGAAATGACAAGCATTATTATAGGGAATAAATTGGTTAGTTTTGCCAAGAAGACAGAATCCGATACTGCACACAATTGGTGGGATATATTTACTGGACGGTCAACATCTGGTACCAAATTGTTAAATTTATTAATACATCCAATATTAATTTTAATGATTGTTTTGATTTTGTTGACATTTTGGAATTGTGGCTTAACTTCTTGTGTTTATAGTAAGGCAAATATGGTTTTAAATGTCGGATATAAGTGAGTCAATAGTCAAGGGGCTGAATGTGATACGAATGAGGGGAACATTGAGAGAGTGTGATTATTTGACTGTTGCCTCACTATATCTCGACATTCATTTTATTCTTTCTTTTTATTCTTTCTTATTTCTTTTTGATATATAGAATGATGTTATGTTCTGAAACATTCTAGTCTTCTGGGCAGGCATAAGAGATGATGCTCTGTTCCAGAACATTCTGATGATTTCAGCAAGTTACATTTGATTACGAAACATACTTTGTTTACTACTTTTGGTTATGAAACATGACTTGTCTGGAATTTTCTAGTAATGCATTAAAACTCGCAAGGTTATCGGAATATTCCAGTGTATTATTCAAAATTTGCAGAATCATTGTACTTGCTAGGATTTGCTGTTCTTTCTGGGGTGGGTGGCCAACACCACAGAATGCTCTAGCAAGATCCGGCCTACACTGGGAAAGTACTGATTCTCATGACTTGTAAACAACTTGGTTATATATAGATGGGATTATCCGCATTCAGGCAGAAGCCTCACCTGTGGAGTGGACGCATTGCCCAGGACTGTTTTCCCAATGAGGACTCCTGCTTGACTGCAGCGGGGCTTCCCAGTCGAGACTGAAGACAGGATGAAGCTTTCCCTTTATCTGTGATGTATAAATTTCTTTAAATATATTGTCTAATCTTACTTTCTGTTAAACTTTTTATTTAGTAGAATACAGTGGATTTACTTTTCTATTTCTGACAGACCAATAAAGCTTATTAGCTTGTTAGTCTTTTTGGTGTCAATAGAAATAAAGTTTGTATTAGTTAACTTTTGGTGACTAGTGTTTTTACTTTGAATCTTGCTCATTAGGCAATACAACCTGACTCATGGATGACCTTAAAGGTTTGACAGCTGGCAGGCACACAGGAACAAAAAAGATACAGTAACAAAAGTACATCAATCATTTCTTCTAGTCCTTAACTTTTCATTTTTTTCCAATGTTCTTTTATATCTAACATTATCAGATACCATTGTCACAACTCATGTGGTTATCTTTCATTCCTTTATCATTAACATTTCTTTAACCTCTTTCCTTTTTATTCTAAAAATGCTTACACCCTTTACTTTCGTAATCATACTATTAAATCTTTTTTGTAGAATTGTCATTCAAATTATGTCATTCACATTGCATAATAATATAGGTCTATGATTTTTTTTTTTATTTTATGCATGTCTCGTTTTTTCTGTCTGTCTTTCTATCTATTATGCCAGTACAAATCATTTATTTTGATCTCTTCTATCATCAATTCATTCCTTACATTTCTAAAGCAATATTTTTCCACATAACTCTGTCCAAAGCCAAAACACAAATAACTATACCAAATAAAGCTAGTGTGTCTATATATATATATATATATATATATATATATATATACATATATATATATACATATATATATATAATATATATATATATATATATGTGTGTGTGTGTGTGTGTGTGTTATAAAGTAATAGGACACACAACCATTTATAGCAAATGTCAGTTATGTTAGGCAGCATTGTTGATCACTTACCTGAAAACAGTGTTAGGCATTCTGCTCAGCGTAATCCAACTAAAACCAAAACCAGGGACGGCTCGTGCTATCGGACTGCCGGTCTGCAGCCCTCCCACCTAGAAAAACAAAGAAAAAAAATCTGTGAAACAAAAAATCCCGCGGACACTCAGACTGCCTTTATCAGCAGTCCAGATGCAGAGAAAGGGGTACCCAGCAACCTGTGCTGTAGGATACCCAGGAATCTGTGCAGTCGACGACCGCACAGAACAGAGGAGCTCCGGACTGCTTCCCTTTCAGACAGGGCTAATGAGGAGTGAGCTGAGAGCTCTCTCTCAGCTCTCGCTGTGCGGGCGTCATGCAGATGGATTCTGTTGGTCACTGCTGGCTGGATGGATTATGTGGCTTCAGACATGTTCTGTTGGTCAGTCACTGGCTGCAGATATGTTCTGTGCATGAAACAGGTAGGTGAAGACTGGTGTGTGTGTGTGTGTGTGTGTGTGTGTGTGTGTGTGTGTGTGTGTGTGTGTGTGTGAAATGCCCCAGTTGCTATATACTGGTGGCTAGAGAGAACAAATGGTGGTGGGTAGAGATACTCAGGCTTGAACCCTGTACCTTGGATGCAGGTGGCAAGGACCTGAATTCACTATCCACCACCATTTCTAAAAAAAATTTGCAGATTTTTGCCTCATATTTGTTCTGTTCCTCATAAAATCTGTGGTTTCTGTATCTACATTTTTCGCAACTTTCCAACATTGTACAAGCAATGTTTAAAATGTGTCCCCAGTTTTTGGGCTTTTGCCCCCCCCAATACATTTCAGCTTTTTCAAGATTTCTGGTGCTGCAAAGTTCAGAGATACAACTGTGTGTCGAGTAGATTTTACAAGGAGCTGAAAGCTGCAGGGGAACAAAACTTTAGTGCTGCTTATTCTGAGTCTTCTTGCATCGTTAATAGCACAACAGGTAGTGTACTTGCTTTTGATGCAGAAGGTTGTGGGTTCAACTCCCACAGTAAATAGATGCATTGCTGATACTGTACTGTGTTGTAAAGTGGGTGGATGCTGCAGTCCTTTTTGGCAAAGATACCTAGAGTAGTAACTATGAACCTGTTATCAGTCTGCCATACAGTCCCTATTGCGATATTACTAGCTTATCATTTTTTTTAATGCATGCAACATAGGCAATTTATTCCTCAAGGGCAACAGACACTTTATTTGTAGATGAATAAACAATGACATATAATGTTGTTTGCTAGCAGCAACCTCTTCATTGTTACAGATTTCTTTAATGTGGAATTATTTATATGACTTTTACACTTCAGAGATTGTGCATATTTACTGATACTGGTGGAGTGTAGAAGGTTGAGTAGACTTTTATGATGGAAATGTTCTGAATTGGGTAGTTTTGTCATTGGTGCATGCATTTTGTTTCATTGTTTATTAATGTTCAAAACAATAAATTTTAAATGCCCTCTAACAACTGTACTGTATTGTACAAGGAATACAATTTAATACAATCGGGAAGGTGTATCAAAGAGCATGTGTATGTTTCGTGTTCAAGAGGCCTATGATTTGAAAACAGCCCAAAGTTAATCTTTATCTGCCACTGGCAAAATGTATTTTCTTTCAATGTGGTTTTCAATGCTGTTTCAATGCATGTGAGTTTCAAGGGCAGAGAAGTTTTAATGCTAAGTCTGTTTTCATTGTGAGACTGCATTGCTTTGTTTAGCAGATATCTATTGGGGTTTGTGCTGTAAAAATGCAAAATAAAACTTTCAAATGAAATCCAAATCATCTCAGAAGTAAAGCAGTATGCACATTACAGTGTTTATGGTAAATGGGGCAAAATAACCAGGAAATGGGACACTGGAATGGTTGCAGGAGGGAGGCTCCAATCGACCATGATTTTGAGAGGGGAAGGGCAGCAAACTCAGCCCTAGTTAAACTATACCTCTCAGCTGTCCATATTTTTGCAGAATGAATATATATTTGCTTCTTATTTTTGGTTTGTTCCTCATAAAGTGTGTGGTTTTCTGGCAAATCATTTAGGAATGAAGTCACTAAATGACAGACATTGAGTTTTACGTCATAACCTTCAGAAAAAAATGCATGCTAAAGCAAGACCTGTTATTCTATCAACTGTCTTAAGTTTATACAAGAGCAATTTTTAGTAATGTTTGTATGTTCCCCCAATATATTTGGCCTTGTCCAGATTTCCTGCATTAACAGGTTGAGAGGTACGTGCAAATAAATTTGCTTTATAAAATTAGGCATATCCAAACCTCTCAACTGTCCCCAATTTTGGCTGAAAATGTTGCTCTTCCCCTAATAATCCCTCTGCAAAATGACAATTTTGGAAGAAAACATGGAGGGTTTACAATTAATAAATAACTGTAATAATCAGTTATAGATTACTTTTATTTCAGAAATGCATGTAGATTCTTTTATTTTGTCAGCTGCTCAAGTTAGCAGTACTAATATTAAAAGTGTCCCTTCTTTGACAGGTTCCCAGATGTATTGTGTGGCTATTTTATATTTTTTGCATCACATTTTTGGTCCATTTTTCATAAAATTGGGTTTTTTTGGCAAATTAGTGGCAAATCATTAAAGACTGAAGTTAGAAAAAAATGAAAGACATTTGAGTTTCAGATTTCATACCTTTCAGAAAATTCTTACTAATACAAGACCTATTGTTCTATTATCTTTCTAAGTTTATAAGAGCAATATTTAAAAATGGTCCTTATTTTTGGGCCTTTGTCCCACTTCTATGTATGGCTTTGTCCAGATTTCTTGCTCTTAGGTTGAGAGGTATGACAAATGTGTCAGGGCCATCACAGTCAGCCAGAGACATTTCAAATTGTGACAAACTTTTGTTGCACCCCACTCCCCCATGTAGTGACTTTGGATGTGTCCAAGCAAGGCAAGCAGCAGTTATGCAGTGTAAATGTGCAGACTATTCCCCCCCATCCAAGGTAAACACAAGTACTACAGTGGCTTTTCATCTGTCATTGATTTTGCAGAATGTTCTGGTTTCTGTCATTTTTATACTGTTGATATATGCTTATTATTATTCAGAAAGTGCCTTTTGCTCTGTGTTTAAGTAGCAGTGCTTTAATGACCATCAGGTAAGCTTGTCTGATATTGTAAGATGCAAGTAAGTTTTAATAAGCAGTATTGCCAACATTGAAAGCCTTTCTGTTGTTGCCATGCAGAGAATACTTACATAACTAGATAATGTATAAGCCTTGGGTATTGAAATGCATATGGCAGTATTTGTAATAAAGGCCAGGATTAGATTATGTTAAGCTCATTACAGGCTTTACCTGCAAACTAAACAGAATGCCAATCTATCATGCGTGGTCCATATCCTGTGCAGTAATCCTTTAAGCAATATATGTTGAACTTGTTTCTTGTTTGCTTTTCATTTTTTATTTTGATCATGTTTTCCCCATGAAACAAGTAGATAGCTGTCAGGCAGCAGGTCGTTTTTGGATAAGAAACATTTTTACAAATGAGGGTATCACAGAGATTGCTACTTTCAGCATGTTACTTGGTACTTTAATAAAGCTGAATATAAATTATAATTAGAACTGGAGTGCAAGGAGAAGTAATTGAGTTAAGTGCTGCTTGTTTTTCTTATACTTGATTTTGACTGGCATTCCAGTAATGTATTTAAAAAGTAATTTATTTTTTCATGCCTCACATCCTTTTTGTTTCCATCTAGATATTAAGTAAGCTGTCATGCAGCCAATGGATTGAAATATTTTTTTCTTCTACACTTCATTTTGTCTTGATTGGACTCCCATAATGATGGTTTGGCACCCAGGGCAGTGTATTTAATTAAAGTTTTTGTGGTTTTGAACATAGCTCCTCCCCTTTCTAGTTGGTCACACCCATTCCCATTGACCCCACCCATTCAGCTGTCTCCTGCAGCCCCCCTTTGATTTGAAGTCACCAGCCGCCACTGACCAAAACCCAGAGCAGTATAGCCACTGCTCACCTCAGATTAGGCCTGCAGCCCAAAGGAACAAAAAGGAGAAGAGGAGTTCTCTTCTGGGAGACAAACCATTCTTATACCACTGACCAGACTGCCTCAACAGCAGGATGTTCCCCCTTTCCCCTCTAAGCAACTACTAGACAGACCCCTTCAGTGCTCAAACCTTAACTCCTTCTATTAAATCTTTTAGCAGTAATGAAATAGGCACATTAAATAAATTTAAAACAACACTGATCAAATGAATACTGTTAGATCTATACCATACTGGGTCTCCATTAGCAAAGGCCCAATTGTCTAAATAATGAACTCTAAAGATGGGGCCAGTGATTCAGGAAGCACTTAGCCATCTTTATTTCTTTAAAAGTATCCATATCTCTCCACACCAGTCTAGGAATAATCTCACACCAGGCTGCAATGGTAGCAGAAAACCTTTGCTTTGTTAAAACCAAATCCCTTACAATGCATGATAACAACCTCCTTTTATGAACTTTGCCTAAATCACTGCTCCTTCTAGATTCCAGTGACTTATGGCATGCCTAACACAGTCTGTAGCTCATCTCATATAGGTATAGTCTGTTTCTATTGCATTTCTCAAGCCTCACAGTGTCACTTCCCACTTCATGGGGTTAAGTCCCCCCAAATCTCTACCAGGTCACACCACTACTCATTTGGCTGCCCAGAACACAAAAGACTAACCAAAAATTAGAATTCTGTTCTACCCTGTAAAACAAACATAAAACTATAACTAGCAATCACAAATGACTGCCCCCTATAGCATCTAATATAATACAGAAATGCATTCAAAGAGCACCTCTCCATCCTCTTTATCAGCTCAATGGACTTACCTTACAACACCAGATCTAAAGCCCTACCTATATGAAAACAATGAGCCAAAACTCTTATGGCTAAAATACTCTTGACTCTCCAAAGCCCTCTTCAATATGTTAACAAACTGCATGATTGGAACTGGCCTTCCATCTGACTCTTGATAAAAACAAATTAGACCTCTCAAACTTTGACCCTTGCTTCAGTGTTAATACTCATGACACCAGATATAACAAAACCAGGATATTTTTGCTTACATCTACCTATTGACCCAGCCTCTTTTGATGAGTCTTAAACCTTCATAACCCAATCAAGTCTGCCAACTCTGTAGCACACACATCCCTGTACTGCAAACTGCCCAGCAATTCATTTACTAGATAAAAGTGGGTAAAACGCACAAAACATATGAGTTGTAACTTGATGACAGTTAATGCAGACCTTGTAAATGCAAACTTTGTAGCAACAGTTGTAATAACTGCCTCCTTAATCATCTTAATATCTCCTAACCTTTCAACATTCACAAATTCTGCAAATGCTTGGTAATGACTTTCAAACCAACAAATATTACTGCAGCACTGAGTGCAGCCAAGTACACAATCTTTCTATTCAATATCCCCTTAACTCCCATCTGTGAACCTTGTACCTAGGAACCAGACTAACAAACCATGCTCCATCTTACCTAGGCAGCTGCTCTACAAATTATGTAAAAGTGGCAACCTCAGAATCACGCACTCCTCTCATTGCCTTTCCCCAAGACTGCTACACTAACCAACCAGTACTGCCTGCTAATGTTCAATAGCCCCTCAGATCTGCCACAAGATGTTCATCTTCCTATGGAACTGAAAGAGAGTCAAACTATCAGCTGCCACACTCAATTTGCCTAAAAGTTTTTAGCAGAAAAGGTAAAGTTAATCTTCATACTCTGCAGTACAAACTTCCTTAACACTTCCTGTACCAATTTAGATCTAGCAGTCTTCTTCAACAGGAATTACACTGCCACCTTTTTGTTAGAGTGAAAATACACTTTCCCTGCTTTTCACCTCATCCTACCGAACTGTTGACATCACCCATATTGGCATTAGCTCTAAAACTCTCCACTCATATGGCAATTCAACAGGTCATTCCACAGCAAACCTTCTACATTTAAAATAAGCTGCCATACTTAGCTCCCCAATCCAGTTCTGCTGCATCAGTGTAAAGCTGTAAGTCATCAGATGAAACCCATTCCTTTTACCAAAAGGAAATTCCAACATAGCAATATAGGAAGTCCACCCACACAGAAAGATGATGCTTGACAAATGTTGTTTTTCTTACCTGTAGTGCCTGTGCTTAACTCCCCTCAACAAGCTGGCCAACGATAAATTAAATTTTTGTTGCAGGTCCTACCACCCTACAAGTAAGGTTTAGCAAACCTAACAATTTCACGACTTCTCTATCCCTAACCTTGTCTTTCCCTTTAATGAGATAAATCTTATCTTGAAGTTTGTGCGACTTCTCAGATAACAAGCAGAGTAATCACTATTCTGCACCTACTTCTAAACCTAAAACATTATGCAAGCCTTCCTTCTTCTCATAAGCTAATGGTACCCCAACTGCTTGACATAAGTCAACAAAACAACAGTGCTGCTTTTGATACCTCCTCAAAAGAAGGAAATCATCCAGATAACGGACGGCCTTCTGACCTGGGGCCCATGTCTGCCAGATCCAATACAGGGTTGTGCTAAACTTTTCAAAGGTATAAATAGCAAAAAAGGCTCCAAAACATGTAAAAGCCTATGCTGGACACACTGTATAACAAATAAAAAACAAAGAACAGCAAGGCTACCATGACCATATAAAAAGTAAAAAAATGTGTGTTTAATAAATCCTGGATAAGTGCTTTCGCATTATACAATGCTTCTTCAGATCCAAACAAAGTGCAAACATATAAAAACAGTTTCAAATTTAAATAAAACAAAAGCCAATCATCAAAGGTTTTTTTTTTAGCCCTTTCATGATTGCATTTTGTTTTATTTAAATTTGAAACTGTTTTTATATGTTTGTACTTTGGATCTGAAGAAGCATTGTATAACATGAAAGTGCTTATCCAGGATTTATTAAACACACATTTTTTTACTTTTTATTTGGTCGTGGTAGCCTTGCTGTTCTTTGTTTTTTATTTAAACATTTCAAAAGTAGCACACCCCACTATACAACTCACTGGTATTGCCTTGTCAAAATAAAAATTACTAAAACCTATCCTTCAAATACATACCTAACAAGAAAGAACCAATTTAATTTCCAGAGGGGTATGACATGAAACATTAATTCAGTATTCATTTTAGCTTACCAAAGGTCTGTAAAACCTTGGATAAGCTCAATTACTTCATCCATAGAGGCAATCTGAACCCTACATCCTTCTATTTTCTTTTTCCAAAAATCACACATTCCATGCACAATTTAGAACAAAACAAAACATAAAACACATAAAGAAAAAAAAAGAATATCAGAAAAAAGAAAAATGTATAATTGACACTCAAACATAGATGTTCATAACAACCATTAACTCATCTTTTAAACAATTATGACATATTTCTCATAACCTGTTGTTAGAATTTGAATCAAGAATATTTGTGAATATAATTCTTTATTTCTGATATTTTTATTGAGTTGAAAAAATAATATTATATCTTTTTATATGGCTATAATCAGCAGTCTTAAATGCATCCCACTTTTGGCTATACGTAACCATCAAATTAGAACTGACTTGAGGGAAGTTCTTAATTTTAACATTATTTAGTTGCACAAGTTTTTCTGTTTAAAACCAGGTTTGCAAAAAGTTTCCTTTTAATCAAAGAAGATGTTTTTTATTTCATATTTAAGACAGTATTATTATTAAAAAATAATATCCTCAGAGATGGTTGGGTATCACCAAATAATATAATTTGTTAAGCACTTTCCTTCACAAATAAGACAAGTGAAGACATTTAAATACATCAATTGAAATCACATGACTTAAATACACCAATGACAGATTAGCAACCTATAATGAAACAACAACAAAAATTATATATATGTGAAACAATTAATTTAAATTACACTACCAAAAGGAACCAAACACAAAAAACTCCTAAAATCTTCTAAAATCAACTGAAGCTCCTCACTTGTCGAACATATTCTATATTAATGAGTTAATTTAAACCTGGTGGACACTCAGCTTTAAGATACAACTGCCATTTAAGTTCCTTATCTAATCTGTTACTGAAGTCACCTCCTCTATAATCTAACTTTTCTTGCTCCAACAAAAAAAATAATAAAAAGATTTCCTGAAGTTAGGACAACATAAAGAATGCTTAGATAAAGCAATATTAGTATCATTAATTCTTACTGACGTAATATGTTCAGAAATCTGCTTATATAATCTTCTAATGGTTTTACCTATTTAAAAACTGCCACAAGATGAACACTCTGTAATACAGAGCACACCAGCTGACTGGCAAGTAAAGTGTTATTCTTTTCCTATCACTTTATCCATATGTTTGTAGGATGGTGTTATATCATACTCACAAAGTAAATATTATGAAAAAAGGAAAAACACTCTCAGACATGGTTGAGTATCACCAAATAATAGAGAATATAATTATTTATTTTTAACTTTTTATTGTATTCAGAAGGTAATATTATATGCTTTTATATGACTATACATGTCAACCTCAAATGCATCCCACTTTTCGCTATATGTAATCAAATTATAACTGATTTGACAGTAGATCTTAATTTCAACATTAGTTTCACATTTTTCCATTTTAAACCGGTTTGCAACATTTTTCCTTTTAATCAAGGAGGATTTTTTATATCATATTTAACACAATAAATATCAGCAAATGGTCTGGCCATGGAACATGTATTTCAGCCATCTGGTTACTATCTGGGTAAAAGCAAAGTAATATGTCTATATGCACTCCCAGTTTAGCAGAATGTGAATAGTAAGTAAATGTAATATTACTTGGAAACTTAACTCTCCAACCATCCATGTTTTATATGACATGCAAAGCAATGGTTCCTTACATTATCTAGTGTCACATTCCATTCACTTCCTGTTTTACAGAAGTATTCCCTAATATTTCTAAACCATTCAGCATGTCATCCCAAAAAGATCTATAGTCTGTAAAGGGTGCATACACTGGTCTGATTGTTATTCTATACGGTCTTGAACATAACAAAATTAACAAGCTCTACCTTCATTTCCATAATATTTGTCAATTATATTGAAGACACAAGTGTGTTTAATTATTACTGTAACACATGCTGTTTTGTACAGTAAAAATTTTTTCCTTGATCCAATATTTCCATATATATATATATATATATATATATATATATATATATATATATATATATATATATATATATGTATCTTCCATAACCTTCCTAAGCTTAGAATATTAATGTGCACCATTGTTATTACAACAGCCTATTTTAAACAAATTCATTGGATAAGAAACATATCATATTCCTATATAAATTTATATTGCATATCTTGAAAGAGTCGATATCACTGAAGACATATAGGACAGCATACAGCTACCATACCAGTGCTACATTAAAATAAAAGTGGGAGAAAGGAACAAAATAAAAACGTCCAGTCAAATAATCAATCTTTAAAATGCTTGTGAGAAACACAGTTCAGTCCAGAGAGAGACGTTATAATAAACTAAGTACTGTTACTTTGTGTTTGACTACTGATTCTCTCGTAAATGTTGAAGGAACATCTTTCCACATTATTTAAGTTTCATTGCATGTAAAAAGGATGATTTTATATTTTTCTTCCAAAGAGCTGTTCTAATTTCTGCAATAGCTTTCCTATGTTTGACCAATTCATGTGGTAGGGCTGCAAAGATGGAAATCTCAATTCCTTCATATATAAAGTACTTTTTCCTTAAAGCATCTCTTAGAATCCTTTCATGATCTTTAGTTTTACAGAATTTCACAATCATAGCATATGGTTTATCTTTATAGTTCTCATGATGATTTCCATATGTCAGTCTCTGGTCTCTGTCTATTTCAGTGATTTGAATATTTTCTTGCTGCAAATGTTTGTTAAATAACAGCTGCTGTTCTTGTTCTAAACCCCTCTGTTTGTCCCAACTTTCTGGTCTACCAAAAATATGTAGATGCATTCTTCCTGCTCTTAATTCACAGTCTAAAAGCTGCTCTTTTAATTGTATGTTAGCTTTCTTCATGTTGTTCAAGTCAAAATTTAGTGTTTCCATTTTATCATGCAAAGCTTGGATTTGTATGGACTGAATTGTTTGTTGTTTCTGTAAAAGCAAGACTGACTATTGAATTTGTATTATATTCTTAACAGCAGGTTCTAGTTTATTCAGTTATTTTGTCTATTGTTGACAGTTTTTCTGTTAATGTTTTCTATGGCTGGAACCAATATTCCTAGCATTTGTATGCAACCTGTTTTACTTTATTTCTTCATCATTTTATTGCATCAAAATTTTCCATTTCTGCTTTTTTAGCCTCATTACTTAAACCCTCACTTTCTTCTGTTTCAGCTGTTTCATAATTCAGCAGCAGCTGCCATTATTGAGTTTGTCAAAAAATAGGGGAGCCTACAGTATAAAATTCAAAAGGAAACACTTCTACTTTCTTACTTATTGTATCCTGATTCTTCTCTCTTGTACTTGGCATGTCAATTGGTGTTTCCTTGGACATACACCTTAGAAGCATTTGGATGGTTTTAGGTAATGGGATCTTAGGAACTCTTAATATAAGTTTTGGTTTAACACTTTTGGCTCTCTATGCATACTTTTTCATCATTTTGCATTTGCAAAAAAAAAAAGTTTCAAAAGTACAAAACTGCTTCTTCATTCCTTCATTTGGAACAATGCATATTACATAGCATACATTCCTGACTCCTCCTCCAGCCCACCCCCCTGCAATTCTTCCTGCCTTAGATCCTCCTTATGCACATGGCCATTGACTAATCCCCCTTTTAGAAAAGAAAGATGGTGAAGTACTCAAAATTCACCATGTCTCTTGTTAGGGACCAAACACTGAGGGAAGATCTGAAAGGAGGAACATTAAATGGGCTTAAAACCCTTCCCACCTTCAATTTGTCAAACAGTAATTATTAATTATTTTTTTGATCCAACAGTATTTCTTAATCAGAAAAAAATTACATTAACTGTCACCCTTCTCTCCCTAAGAGATTTCAAATTTTGACATAATATTTTACTGTCCAACACTCTCAACCTAATTTAAAAACCTAATATAAAATCTTGCACTAACTCTTGAGCTACAGTCTCATTATCGTGATCCTGCAAGAGCAATTACAAAACTTTCACCCTAGTGCAAGATTGGGATAGGTGGTCTTCCAGCTGTTGCTAGAAAGGGCAAAAAAATCCTTTGTCATTGAAAAATGCCCCTACCTATCCCAATGAATTCTCCATAATTACTATGCTGGCTGTTATCCTGAGGAGTGTGCAGCCTCAGTGCTCCTTTGGACCTCCACATCAAGAGCAAAGATTGAGTCTGAATGGAGAGATTATAAGTCAGCACGTAAAGGAGAGTATTATTGTTGAAATGGAATTATTCTCAAGTCTTGATGAGTACCTTCATGAGGTGGACACTGTTTTTCACAAAATCTTACCAGGATGACACTGATATATAGACTGTATTTATATAGCCTATATCATGGACAGAAGTAGGTTAAAACTTAAAAAAGATAGCTGGGTGCACAAGACCCAGGATAAAAAAGTGCCCAATCCTGGCATGCACACTAGTGCCAAGACTGGAAAAGACAGTATAGAATCCTCAAAATATGGAAACATTCCTACAGTGGAACCAGGCCAGGCTCAGGGAGAGGATGGCCCCCCTGTTGTAGAAGGAAGTAGTAGTCCACAAAAATCACAAAAACTGATAGGCCAAAGAAGAGACATAAAGATGATTAAGTGGACTATTGAGGATAAGAAAGAAATTATGTATTGTTACTATTATGCAAAAATCCCCAAATTTCCAGACACAAGATATACAAAATGATTAAGAGAGAAATTAGAGAGGGGCGTGGCTAGGATGCTGAACTGATAGCTGCACTTCATTTCAGCTCTCTTACCTCAATACAATTCCTGACAGGAATTTTACAAAATAATATTTAATTTGAAGAAATTTTTATTACTAACTTATTTCTAATAACTCTGAGCATCTATAAGAAAAATTTTATTGTCAGAACTTGAATAATTCCTGTCAAATTAATTACTGGAAAATCAGCACCAATATCAGCTTTACAGCATGAGTCATCTAAGGAATACAGCACAAGACTCTTCTCTCAAAAAGACCTGCAGTCTCTCATTACAAATATACAGGAACTTACAATAAAAATCGACAAGATGGACAATAAAATAGATACTTTTAAAGAAAAGTGCTCACAACAACTGGAACAGCTTCAAGAAATGTTTACACAGCAGAAAGGACAGATATCACTTATTGAACAGTCATTAAGTGACATTGACACTAGAGTCCAAATAGAAGAACAACAAACTGAATTCTTACTTCAACAGAATACATATTTACTAGAAAAGCTTGATGATATGGAAAACCGAACAAGAAGAAATAATATTAGAATATATGGTCTACCAGAAAAATCTGAAGGGCACAATATGATAAACTTTCTTACCACCTGGATACCAGATGTAACAAAAATACCTGAAGCTCTTTCATATGGTATAGAATGGGCATAGATCACTAGCAGCTTCTGGAAATGCTTCTTCTCCAGGTAAGAACAAGCCGAGATCTATAATTGTGAGACTTTTTTACTACACAAGATAAAGATCTTATATTAAGAAATGCTTGGGCAAATTCTCCCATCAAATACAATGATTCATTAATAAGATTTGACAATGATTATTCTACAAAGGTGGTTTCAAAAGAAAAGAATTTCTACCAATAAAAAAACCTTGAAGAAAAAGCAACTGAAAGTCCATCTTTTATTTCCAGCAAGACTGAAAGTTTTTCTACCAAATGGAATAAAATCTTTGAAACAGTAGATTCAGCAATAAAATACCTTACCAACAACAACATCCTAACACATGAAGAATCTATGGACTGGACAATAAGTACACAAGAGAAATGCTGAAGTAAATAATTGGAAAACTGTTGAGCAAAAGAAAAAAAACTAAAGGACAAATAATCTTACATATGTTATATTCTGTAAAAATCTAAATAATAATACTAACAACAAAAGAAAAGTTCTTACTGTCTTCAAGTTACACCAAAACAGGTACTGTTTTCAATTATATTTTAAATGTCAAAATTAGCATAAATGTAAATACATTTATCTCAAATCACATCAATATACTAAGCATAATTTAAACATTACTCTATTTTTCATTATTATCCATCTATTATTTTCATATTCTTAATCAGAGTAATCAATGCATAATAATGTTCCCAAATAGTTTATTTATTTATTTTCTCTCTTTGTGTTTTGTTGTTTTATTTTTCTTCTTTTTATAAAATCTTCATTAACTTATAATACTTTAATCAGTATATGGTTATATTGCTTAATAGGTATAGTAACGGCTGATATATAACTTATTATTAGTTACATCCCTGATAGTATTACTTTTATATGTTAAAAGTGTCCCTGTTTGGATAAACGCTAATGCTGGGCAGAAATGTGTTGCTTTTGAAATGAAGTATTTCAGTTAGGATGTATCATAAGACTACTTTAAATAATCTTAAAAGATGTTCTGCCTTTGACCCATATGCACATACTGATATAGTTCAGTGAAAAATATGTTTTAAGTGATATTTTGAGGCTATAAGTCATGTGTGTTGTGGCTCCAGACATCCGGAGTTGAAAGATGCTTGTGACTAGCTTAGATATCCTGTTGTCTTTTCTTTTGTAGAGAAATAAGGCATAGCATGTTTAAAATGCAAAGTTTGACAGTTGTGAACACTACTCTGTAAACTAGAGTGCTTGCCACTACATGAGTTTGTCACCAAATAAGAGGAGGAAAAGAAAAAGAAAAACACATACCTTTCCTGCTTGGTTCTCGAGACAATTTAACAGCCACAAACATCACTAGAAACTTGAGTTACTTATTGCTTGTCGCATTTACTTGTGTACGCCATCCCTGACTCTTTCTAATTGACGTCTAGTCAGAAAATAAGCTAGGTTCACATTTAAAGATACAGAAACCTAAATTCCTTCTAAGGAAACATAAATAATATAAAGGTTCATATAAATATACACAGATATTTATTTTTGAAGCACTTTCAGTTTATGGCTACTGATGTCTTCTAGCACCTTGATAGATAAGGACATATATCTGCTTGTCTTTCTATCAGTTTAGATTTCCAGACATTTTAGCTATCCCTTACTATGTTTTATACAGCAGAGTTTAAAAGCAGAAATTAATCATCAGCAAATAAAATCACTGCTGTTTTACAAATTCTCTAAAGAAACTAGTAAATGTCAAGCAACTGACAGGTTTGTTTTGGGGAGGGTTGCCATTTCCCACGCTGGTGCTCCTGCAGAATACTACTGATGTCCTGCTGCCAAGGTATGCCCTCGGGTGGGCAGGTGGGATGCAACAAGAAGGTTGGATGTGCATTTGGCAAATCAAACATTTAGATGGCGGTATGGTATACTAGATGGAGAAAGTGGAAGCAATGATTGTATAGGCAACTATAATGAGTAACATAACAACAGTGGATTTGACCCGGTGTGTCAATTATACAATGTTTATATCCCATGTGGCTTTGGGCTTTGTCAAGCATCTGTGTTCTACACACATATTGTGTTGGATCTGATTTGAGTGGAAGGAGAGGCTTAGCCCACACCCTAATTTGTTACTGGGTTGCCATGCATTATGGGCATGCATTGTGGCAGGTACTCAATGGGCTATCCATCCTTAGATGGCTCATGCTGTTCCCGTTTGCTCATCTGAATGGTGACTGCAGCTGTGCTCTTCTTGTTATGTTGCCTGGCTGTGGCTTCACCCTTCTTATAATATTGCCTGGCTTTTACATTATCAAGAATGACACAATACTAGTGTATGCGGGTATATCATGTTACTGTTAGTGTGGACAAGGATGCTTGACAATGCAACTATGATTCTTGGACCTTTCTGCAGACGGGTGTGTTGTCTGGCAGTTGAGAGCCTGGTTGTTCCTGATCAGCGGACCTGTATTTTGTGTTTCAATGTGACTGCATGAAAGGATGCCAGTATTGGTCTGCAAGTTTGGTGGGCAGTAGATTCGTTGGGGATTGATTTGAGGAGACACTTGTATTATGGCTGGGGCACTTGACATTTGATAAATGTATCCTCTCAATGATGCGTTCTGTCTGGTCATTGGCTGTAAAACAGCTTTTCTGAGAAATATTGTTGTGGTGCCAGTTAATGATTTGGATTAAATGTTTCTATATACAGTCGTGAAGCAATTGCCAGGATAAAATGGTACTCTTGCAGTGCATGGATCATCGTGGCTGTCCTCCGATGTTGGAGGAAAAACAAGCTTCTTGGACACCTTTTTGACGTGGTAAAGGTGTTACCCCATGGTTTGAATACGTTTTGTTTCTTTGCTGCAAAATGGGTTGGGAATTTTGGCCTGTAATATTTTCGTACATGGTGGTTTGAATCTTGGCAGCTTCCATTGTTTTGATGTGTACTCCAGTATACTTTTGTTCAGTCATAGGATTGAATTACTGGTGTTGAGTAGGTCAGGATTGTATCTCCAGCACTTGTTGTCAGCAGATAGACTCACTGGTTGGGTGTCAGTCTAAGCTGTGGGAGTTGATGTGTGATATACATAGATGTTTTCTTTGAGGGTGTGGTCAAGTGCGCTGCAGTTTTACCTCTGTACTGTGTCAGTTTTCATTGTGCAGGGTCCCTCTGAGGGTTGATGGAAGTGTTGGCAACAAGACACTCAATCAGGTAACAACATTATGAGTGGTCTCTTGGATAAGGGAGCTGTCTAAATTGTGATCTTGTTGTCTCCAGCCATGGGAATTGTCATTGAAAAGCTGAAAAATGCAATCAGAGGAACATATTTAATGTCTACTAAAGAAATATTAATATACTTATACATTGTATCGCATTTCAGTTTATGTTAAACATGAAATATGATGTGGTTTCAGAACTATTCATGTTTTTATTCCAATATGACTAAATATTAATTTAAACACTGGTTTCGGACTTGAGTAGTCTAAAACAATTGCACAACAATGGTACTGTATTATACAGTAATGTCAGTAAATAGTTTTCAACAGATGTATGAAATATACAGTTATAAATTTTAACATGATGTTTATTAATACCCTAAATTATTTTGAAATGATACTACCTTAATCTAAATATTTGTACCTTTTTGAAACCTGCTTAGAAGTAAGTATTATTGAATTACAATAAGATGAGTAAAGAATATATGTATATATTTTAGCTGATTAGATTATCTTAATATATTATTCAATTATCTTTATTTAAAACTAAGAGGATAAGAGAAACTGATCCAAATATTATTTGTGAGGGTAGAAAGTTTGTTTGGTTAGCTTCACTAACCAAACGAAGAGGTATATTACCTCATAGCAATAGGGAATGGTTTTTAAGGTTAAGAATTACAAGTTTGGAAGTTCTTTGTTTTTTTATTCTATCACTTTGGTGTCACTCAGAAACATGCAAAAATCATACAAGAAAAATTTTTGAATACTGTATCCAAGATGGAACTAAGAATAAACAATATTTACATAAACTCACACATAAAACAAACTCAAAACTAGGAAATGAAATGTTTATCCATAAATGTTAATGGTCTAAATAATAGTAATAAAAGGAGAAGCCTATTCAAGTACATAAACTTACATAAACCACAAATAGTCTTTTTACAAGAAACACACTTATTAGATAGAGATATAAACAACTTAAATATTAATAATTACACAGTACTAATAAACTCTCAATACAAAACATTGAAAAAGAGGAGTAGCTATACTACTACACAACTCAACTATAACACCTAAAATAATTACTACTCATCAAGATACATCAGGTATGTTTTGTCTAGTTTCAATAGAGTTAAATAAGAGAATCTATACGTTAGTAAATCTATATTGGATCCCAGGACTAGGATTAAAAACAGTTAAACAGCATTTTGAAGAGATAATTCATTTAACTAAGGGTAGTCTGATATTGGCAGGAGACTTCAACTGTATAATGAATGAAAAGATACAGATTCTAAATCCAAAAGAAGAAAACAACCCATCTCTAAAGCACTATCAAAATTTATAGATACATTGTATTTAAAAGATATAAATGAATTTGCAGAACCAGACTCACTAATCTTCACATTTTATTCTCATAGATATAAAACTAACTCTAGAATTGATAGAATATATGTTGCCAATGACCTAATAACAAAAATTGACAAAGTCAAAATCATAAATTGTCCTTTATCTGATCATAATGCCATAGTCTTTGAGATAGAGCTTACACCATTTTATTCAAATCCCATTACTAGGATACCTTCCTATATCACAAAATTGAGAGATTTCAAAGAATTTTATGAAGAAACAATCAAAAACTTTCTAGAAATAAATTACACAGAAGATATTTCAGAAATATATGTCTGGGATTCATTAAAAGCAGTTACATATGGGAAGATATTATCCTGGTACATAAATAAAAGGAAGTTATGGAATAAAGCTATGCTAGACTTACAAAACAAAGCAGATAAATTGAAACTGGAAATACAAAAGGGTAATGCTACTCAAGTTCAAGAACTTACACAAATCAATAAGAAGTATACAGAATTGCTACACCATAAGATTATGATTAACTTAGAAAAGATAAAAATAAACTCATACTCTACTAATTCAGCACACCTGAGATACTTAACTAATAGAACAAAAAATAATTAAATCTAAGCAAATAAAAGAAATATTTATTCCCAATACTAACAAAAGAGTTACGGAACTAAATGATATTTTAGAAGCATTCAAACTCAATTTAACATTGATAATTCCATAAATACTCAAGATACACCTACTAAGGATATAAAAAATACTTAGAAAACAATATTCATATTAAATTAACACAAGAACAAATAGACATTATAAACAAACCAATCAATATGACAGAATTAAAATCACAAATTAAAAAGCTCAAGACAAATAAAGCACCTGGCCCAGACAATATGCTACCAGAAATGTATAAATTAATACCCAATCAAGCCATATCTTTATTATTAAAAGTATATGATATAGCCAATAAAGATTTGAATATACCACCCTCTTGGAAATATTCATTGATATCCCCAATTATCAAACCAGATAAAGATGAGAAGCAGTGTTCCTCATATAGGCCAATATCATTACTCAATATAGACTACAAGATGTTTATGGCTATATATAGGATCAAACACTTTCTTCCTTTCTTAATTCACAAAGATCAAACAGGTTTTATTAAAGGAAGAAATACTTCAGATAATATTAAAAGAATACTAACATTAATAGATTATAGCAAACATAAAGTCCTAAATTTAAATGTAATCTCATTAGATATTAATAAAGCTTTTGATTCGGTTAACTGGAACTTTCTTTCACTAGTTTTAAAAGAATATAACTTTCCTTCTAATTTTAATAATCTTATCCAAATACTATATGAAAAATCTACTGCATATGTTAAACTGGGATCATATAGATCAGGCCCTATAACAATAAAACAGGGAACTAAACAAGGTTGCCCTTTATCACCATTGTTATTTGCATTACTCATAGAACCCTTTGCAAATCAAATCAGATCAAACAATAACATAAAGGGCATTTGTATTAATAAAATGTTAAACCTTAAAATCCAACTCTTTGCTGATGACATACTATTAACTCTCTCAGATGCAAATGAGTCTTTGAATGCTCTATTTAACTCCATGAATAAATTTCAAAATATTTCAGGCTTAAAATTTAATGAAAACAAAACTAAAATTATGCCCTGTAGTTGTAAAAAAAAATAATATAAACAAAAGATTTTCCAAATATATAGTAACAGAAAGTAAATTATTATATCTGGGAATAAATCTACTCAATGAATTAACAGATTCTCTAATATTTAACTATAATAAAATACTAGACAAAATAGAACAAACAATTGGTTACTGGAATAAATATATCTTTTCAACAGCAGACAGATTATATCTTATTAAAATAATCATATTTCCCAAAATATTATACTTAATACAAAATTTTTCATTGCCACCTCCCAAATATATTATTCAAAGATACAATAAACTAATTTTAAATTTTCTATGGTTTCCAAATAAACCCCGTATAGCCTTAAATAAACATTTGCCAGATTGGGAAGATGGTGGAATTAATTTACGGATATTGATTTATATATTACCTCATCTGTTATTAAAAACATAACACTATGGTTAAATAATTCATACACACCTATATGGAAACAAGCCCATGAGCAGATTTACATAGAAATCAATTATAATCACATACAAGACAACTTAACAGTAATACCATCACCCCTTATATGGATGTTAAAAGATTATTTTTAGGGAAAAGGAATAATATTAATAAATTGCCATCAAACTATGTAAGTTCTACACTTTCAGTGTTCAGAACATATATAAACAAAATACCAAATATTAATTCTTGGATTTTTCTTATTTTCCTATAGCTTTTACACCAAATATTCTAGATACATTCCAAATATCTAAAATAAATATACTTAAAGAAGAAACATTACTCTTTTGGCATCAATTTATAGAGAAAGGAAAATTCTAACAAAGGAACAGATAATTTATAATTATAATATAAATAAAGACAATTGGCTGTTTTACAAAATCTAAGGCATTTTCTTATAAATAAAATAGAACAAATGCAACCTTCAGTTAGACATGAAGCTCCAAAACTCATTGAATACCTTATTCTTATCACAAAACAGCCTTATCAGGGTACAGGTTATTTGTCTAATATCTATAAAATTGTTAAAAAACAAAAACTATCATGAAAAATCATACTGGGATTATTATACTTTAATAAACAACCATCCTCCAGTTGAAGAAGAAACAAGTAATATTCTAAAATCTTCCAAATTTTCTACATTATCAAAATACTGGCAATTATTCACTTGGAGATATCTACACAGAAGTTTCTATACACCACATAGGTTAGCCAAAATGTATTCTATTGAAGATCAATGTTGGAGATGCCATACCAAGATAAAAGCAGATTGGCAACATGTTTTTTATGAATGTATATGTCTCAATATGTACTGGAAATCCATTAATTATTTTTTTCAGACAGTTTATAATGATAATTTTCAATTAACAAAGTCTTTAATTTTATTCAACTCTCCTATTCCAAACTGTGTACCAAAAAGACACTAAAATCCTATGGTCACTATTGGCAATTTCACGTAAAATCATAACTATACACTGGAAAAATGAGGCCTACGTTCAAGGAATTTGAGACTTTAACAACAACAGTTGCTCACATGGAAATATTAACAGTGAAGAACAGAACTAAAAGATCTACTTCTTACTATTACTCTTGGATGAAAGTACTGGAAATACTTGAAAATATCGAAGAAGATATATCATCTTATGTTTCTAACTTTATATAATATAGAATTTCAATGTTATTTGCATAGACACCAATGTAAATAGTTATATAATGGTTTGAAGTTAGTAATGTTTTAGAATTGTAAATATGTTATTTATCTTTATTTCATGTAATGTTTAAGACATCTTATTTGAAATAATAAAAAAAAATATTTAGTGAAAAAAAAAGAGAGAAACTAGAGGAAAGAAAAATACTTCCACAAGAGAAACTGTCAGAAGCTTCAAATAAAATGTGTATTCATTAATACAACAGATTTGTGAAAAACAATATATAGATTAAGAAACTATCTGTTTGGAGAAAGAAGCATCTAAGGAAGTGCAAAAATATAAACAACAAAACCTAGAGATTTATGAAAAATATAAAAAAGAAATATGGACATGGGAAAGAAAGAGAGATTTGATATGGTGCAATATTTATGCAAAGGACAAAGCCAAATGAATCAATATAAAGAAGGCAGCCTCAAAGATATTTGAAAAGAAATACAGGCAAAGACATCCAGATATGGAAAATTACACAATAAAAAATAATATCACAAAGAGGGAATGTAGAAAAGTAGATTAATGAAGTAGAAGTTAAAAAAAAATAGAAGTTGAAGTTATGGAGTGTCGGATTTGGTGTAGAAGGTCTAACATAGATTACATCACCGCATGATAGAGCAAGTCCCCAAAGTAAGTAGAAGCAGGAAGATCAGGAAACAAAGACTAGAGATTTTTGAAAAGTATAAAAAAAGAATTATGGACATGGGAAAGAAAAAGAGATTTAAAATGGCATAATATTTATCCAAAGGAGAAAGCAAAACTAACCAATACAAAAAGAGCAGCACCAAAGATATTTGAAGAGAAATACAGGCAAAGGAATCCAGACATGGAAAACTTTACAATACATAAAATAGGAAGACAAAGAGAAAAAGTAGAAAAGGAGATGAGTAATGGAGAAGTTAAAGAAATAGAAACTGAGATTAAGGAGTACTTGCAAAGTGAAGGATTCAGTGTAGAAAATCTAATTCAGAAAGTACCACAACAGGATAGAGCAATGGATATCCAAATTAGGGGGAAAACAGTTGAATGGGAAGCAATTGGTCAGGTGCCATATGAAGATATTTTGGAGCCTTCCATGGGAAACTAGTATATATGTTCACTTGAAGCTGGACAACAAGTGAAGGAACAGGAAACTGTTGAAACCGTAATGCAGTTAATGTTGAGGAGTGATAGGCCAATGAGTTCCCATATGACAGAGCAGTGGATGAAATAGAAGAGAATGTGCCACAGGAAGATGCTATAGAACTTTCTATAGAATGCCTGCATAAAATGGAAAACAAAAAAATGTGCCCTCAGTTTAGAACAAAATGAGATAAGAGAAGAGTTGTTTGATTTAATAGACATATACATATTAAGATCAATGAACGAAAGAGACTGCAGAAGGTCAATAAAACCCAAAAGTCAGAAATCTGATAAAACAAATGAACACAGTAATTAGGACTGTCCATAGAGATCCATGTGATATAACAGAAGTAAACAGGATATATTACTGTGCAGCTAAATTAATAACGGATATAGTTCTACCACAAGAGCACAGGGTAGTGAGGCAAAGGAAGGGGAGAAATCTAATACCATCATGGAAGTATCGAATAGAGAAAAATATAAAGCAATTAAGACAAGAAGTATCACTGTTAGAAGACTATAGAAGAGGGAACAGATGAACAAAAATACTAAGAAAGATAGATATGATAAAAGCATAGAACAGACCAGGATCTATCATGCACTATCGCAAATAAACTAAAAAATCTCAGCACAGGTATGCAGATAAATATAAAGAAAAAGTACAAAAAAGCAAGTTATTGATGACCCAAAAAGCTTTATAGAGAATTGGGAAACAAGGTAAAAGGAATTAAAAGACCATCAAAAAAAAGAAAAAATAGATGGATCTAGGACTGTTGAATGAAACTTCAACATCCCGAATCCGCAGTAAATGAACATACTGTAATGAAAGCGCTTTCACCGAAAAAGCACTTTCGTTAAAGTGTGTTACAAAAAACCCTCCAAAACAATAAATCTACTTTTATGCAGGGGGGCAAGCCCCCTGCACCCCCTCATGTGGGGGACTGTGCCTGCCACCCCCCCCTACTTTAATATTCTCACTCTGAGGTTGCACTACAGTGGGGAAAAGGGAATTTTCCCTTATCCGCACCGTAGTGCAACCGGCACAACGAGCATACTTATCAGAAATTGCTGTTTCGGTGAACAGCACTTTCAGTTAAGTATGTTCATTGATTTCTTCTTCGGCAGAAAGTGCCGTTGGGTATCAGTACAAATCCCAAATAGATACATTTTGGAGAAGTATCTATGAAGATCCTGTGAAACATAACAAAGATGCTAAATGGATAGAAGAAGTAGAAGAAAGAATAAGAAGTTTAAAGGTAAGGGATATGAAATGGGATGAAGTAATAGCCAGAGAGATTGAAACAAAGTTAAGAAAAGTCTCTAACTGGAAAACCCCAGGCCCAGATACAGTACCTAACTTTTAATTAAAAGTATTAACATCTTTGCATGAAGATTTAGCTATGAGTAAGAACTATTTATATGTGCACCCCGAACAGACATCAACCTGGCTAACAACAGGAAAACAATGCTTCTACTTAAGAGTGAAGCTGTAAGGTATCCTAAAAAAGTATAGATGAATAACTTGCCTTCTGATGACGTATAATCTATACACAGGAATTGATGCCGACAGAGTTTATAGTCATTTAGAAGATAACTCTGTTGTAGCAGTAGAACAAAAGGGCAATAAAAGAAAGTCATATGGAACAAAGGATCGTTTGTTGTTAAATAAGATCATAGTGGAGAACTGTAAAAAGGGGAAGAATCAAAGTATGGCATGGATTGATTACAAAAAAGCATTTGATATTATCCCACATTAATGGATAAAAGAGTGCTTAAAAATGTACAAAATACACCCTAAACTAATCGACTACATTACAGTGACCATGAAACAGTGGCAGACTACTTTGCAATTAAGCCATGATAGAGGACAGATTATTATCCTGGGGATAAAAATTCAAAGGGGGATTTTCCAGGGTGACTCTCTGTCACCGCTGCTATTCTGCCTTGCCCTTAATCCATTAAGCTATCTACTTAATAGCTTAGGCCATGGCTACAATTTGGCTCTTAGAAAACAACAAAGTGTAAAGACTTCTCTTTGTTGATGATTTAAAACTTTATAGATCATCAGATGAGGAACTGAAAGTACAACTGCAAGTTACCAAAACTTTTTAGATGATATTAGAATGTTATTTGGTCTTGCTAAATGTGCAAAAGCAACATTTAAAGCAGGAAAAGTGGAGCAGCAAGAGAACAGCAGTTTGGGATAAGAATTTGCTATAAAAGAACTTGAATAAGAGGGAGTGTATAAATATTTTGGAATTGATGAAGGATCCACAATAAAACATGAACAATTGTGAATAAAACTTACTAAGGTATACTTTAGTAGACTTACATAAATCCTGAAAACAGCGTTGACATCTAGGAACAAAATCCAAGCTATAAACCAATTTGCTCTTTCTGTCCTAACTTACAGTTTTGGAGTGATTAACTGGCCCCAGAATGTGCTGGATAGATTAGATTGGAAAACAAGAAGGATGCTTCATGCTCACCAAATGATTTTTTTCCCCGTTCCAAAGGAAGAATGGGTCTCCTTGAAACTGATTACATGTATCGATCTGCAATCGTAGGACTCCCCACATGTCTACTGATGTCACAAGACCCAAACACACTGAAAGTTTTTAAACATGAGGAGAATAAATCTAAGATGACCTCTCTGCTTAATCTAGCAGAAGCATGTCTGTGCCAAGCAGAAATGGAAATCAAACCAGAAGTAGATAAAAATCAGGCAGCAACTGAATGTGCCAAAAAACAAAAGAAAGAATATAAGTTGAAGGACCAAATGAGAAGGCAAGAAATATGGAAAATGCATAAATATAGATGTAAGTATAGAAAACTTCTGGAAGAACCTCATGTTGATCAGGAATAAATGCAGGAATGGTTAAGGAGAGGCAAATTCAAACCAAGAGATGAAAGGTTAATAATGGAGGCCAAAGATAGTGGGCTACATACATGTTGGTTACAAAGTCCATTGAACATGTGGGAGAAACAGACAAATGTAGGTTTTGTAAAACCAAATTGAAAGCAGTTGCACACCTTGTTGCTGGTTATGACATTCTAATGGCAGAAGGATTGTATACTGAAAGGCATAAAAATGTGGCAAGACTGTTGCACTGGGGATTGTGCAAACATTATGGTTGAAGTGGTTGAAAAACACTGGAAACATGAACCACAAACCATCATAGAAAATGATGACGTTTACATTACATGGGATCATCCATTACCAACAGTTCAAAAGATAGATGCTAGAAAAGCGGATATAGTGGTTCATGAAAAGAAGAAAAAAGTAGCATTGATCATTGAAATTGCCACACTCAGTGACTACAGTGTCTTGCGTACAGAGAGACACAAAGTCATAAGATATCAGAATCTGCAGGCAAAAATGAGAGCAATGTGGAAGAAAGATACCCAGACAATTGCAATAGTAGAAGGAGCAATGGGTCTTATAAAAAATAATCTGCAATCACATTTAGATATGTTACCAATGCATGTAACCCCATACAAACTGCAGAAGGAGTCATTTACTGGGCACATTGCACCAGTGACTACACTGTCTTGCATACAGAGAGAGACACAAAGTCATGAAACATCAGGATCTGCAGGCAGAAATGAGAGCAATGTGGAAAAAAGATACCCGGACAGATCCGATAGTACTAGGAGCAACCAGTCTTATAAAAAAGACTCTGCAATTGTATTTAGATATGTTACCAATACATGTGACCCTGTACAAATTTCAGAAGGAGTCATTACTGGGTACACTGCGGGTGCTGCGAAGAGCACTTTTGGCTGACATCAAAGACTAAAACAATACTAATTTCATGGACTTTAATAGTACTTTGACTTCGGAATGGGGTCCATTCCCATCATGGTATTAGAAACACAAGAGATTTGGATAAATTAAAAACAGAGTAAACATAAAACTATTTGCAGGAAGGCCAAACACATCTCCCTACATTAAAGACCAAACATGCTCTGCTTCTGTTCCCGCTTTCCTCCACTGTGAGTCGTTCCTGTCCTTCAACCCTATCCAACATCAAGTCAAGCCAAGTGTTAATATTTCTGGTCTCCGATTGCAGGGCTTTGTCTACCAGTTTCAGTTTTCTAAAACACTCTTCATACACCAACCAAGCATTGTCACCCTTTACTTGCTATGCCTCTCTGATTGTTATAAGGTACTCCAGCAAGGGCAACCCTTTGTGAAGTATCCTTTTGTCTAAAATGATTGCCATCATACACACAAAGGCTAATACCCAATTATCACAAGTTTTAACCCTAAACCTAACTGGCCTCTTCTTACCCAAGGCCACTAATGCCACCTTCAAATCCCTCAACCATAGGGCATCTGCCTTTGCAATCCCCTGTGCCCTGTCTGCATGCATTAATCAAACAAATCCTAGAATTCTGCTTTCAAAATCTTTCCTTTTATGGACAAGGGGATATGCGGTGTTACAAAAATTCCTGTTCCTCCTGTGAAAAAGGATTACATGCCTTGCCAGCCTTCAGGTCAACCCTCCCAACCAAATTCCATCAGCTCCCCTGGGACTGAATAGTTCCTTGGCCAGTGGTGTGAACCTTAGCCTCCTGGATGTAGCCAGGGTCCCCATGCCCTCTACTGGTTTCCCTCTCACTACCTCAAACTGACCACCTCACCCTTAATCCTGTTTCTCTAACCTTAGCAACTCCCAGAGCCTAATCCTGCTGTCCTCACTCATATCCTGCAAAACTCCTGACAAGTACTCATCTGCTGCCAAATTCTGAGCTACTCCACCTTCCACATCAAGAAATGAACAGTGAGCTGCTGGCAGTTGGGGCTACAACATCTAGATACCACTGGCTCCCTGGCACCTTCCTCCAGTTCTCTTTTCTCTCTCTCTTTTGTCTGCTTCCTCAGCAGACTGCTCTCCTGGTGACTTCTGAGTCATTCTATCCTTCACTATGGGCTCTGTGTTAGTTTTGGCTACTCTTTGAATGCTCCTGCCACATTCTGAAGAAGGTGCCAGCCTATGCCATGATGTCAGCCCAAAACTCCTGTAGTGGCTGCACTCCTACCATGCTGAAAGAAAAAAATAGTAACTCTGTCACCTCAAAACCCTAATCCATCTTCTCAATACATAAACCCAGCCCCCCTTTCCTTTAGACCCTAACCCTCAACTGGTATCTGCCAACTGAAAACACTCTAAATCTCCTACTTTAGAAACAATTGTCCAGGTAAAAGAACTCCTAAGTAATGAATATCTAACTCCTTTACTTAGTAAATCACCCTTAAACCTGGCTTATATTTACATGCATATCCCATTTCTCAGACTCTTGTGACACTTGTCCATCATCAGTACTCAACAGCTTAGCATTATTCCATGCTTGAACAATTCCAGGTTTTGCCCTAAGTCATAATGAATGAGCCCCTGGTATAGAACAGGGATCCTCCATGAGAGTGCTGCAGCATCAAAACTATTACTCACCCCTCTCAGCATGTACCTACCAGACAAACATAACAGCGGCTCCATCTCATTATATAAAAGCACTGCCAAACCTCCAACCCCCAGTGACAAGCCCCTGTCCAGGGACCAGTGGTCCCTACTTTTTGCTTTAGTGTGCCGGCATTCATGACAGGTTACATTTACTACCTCAGCTGCCTGATCCAGTGAAATGTTTCCCCTCCTCTTAAGATTTGACTAAATACAAGTTCTTCTGAACTACACCAGTATGACTGCAAAATGGACAATCCATATTAGCTCTCAACCTCTTACCTCCATCTGTTTAGCCAAGCAAAGCATATAATTAAACAGATGTCAAGTCAAACACACTGACAGCTGAAGCATTTGCAACCACATATATATATATATATATATATATATATATATATATATATATATATATATACGGATCTACTTTTCTTTGTCAAAATTTCATTAATTGGAAAAGGAAAAGTAGAGGACCACTTATGCGAAAGCGCATTTAGACGAAAGTGCACTTTTGTGAATATTGGTTCAATGAACCTATAAAAAACACAAAAAACTGTGCAAACCCCCCCACACACCCCTGCTACTTAAATATACTAACTCCGAGATCGTGCTACAGTGGGGAAACAGGTAAATTCCCTTTTCCCCACTGTAGTGTGCTTCGGCGCTGCAGTGTTTCTTAGAGGTTCATTAAACCGTTAGTCACGAAAGTGCACTTTCATTTAAGTGCACTTTCGCGTAAGTGGTCCTCTACTTTTCTTTTTCAAAATAATGAAATTTCGACAAAGAAAAGTAGACCCATATATATATATATATATATATATATATATATATATATATATATACACACACACACACACACACACACACACATATATATATATATATATATATATATATATATATACACACACACACACACACACACACACACACACACACACACACACACACACATATTATATATATATATATATATATATATATATATATATATATATATATATATATACACACACACACACACACACACACACACACATATATATATGTATATATATATATACACACACACACACACACACATATATATATATATATATATATATATATACACACACACACACACACACATATATATATATATATATATATATATATATATATATACACACACACACACACACACACATATATATATATACACACACACACACACACACACACACACACATATATATATATATATATATATATATATATATATATATATATATATATATATGTATTTAATCTGCTCTCCATCTTTCTGTCTCTAATGCAAAACTGCAATACTGTATTGTTCACACATTCGCTGTTATCCCATGTCATCAGCTGTATTCTTGGTTGGACTGCATACTTAAAATCTAACATCTGTCTAACTAGTATTACCTATGTTATTGTACCATCGCTGCTTGATTTCTGTATTTTGATTCTGTAGCTTTATCATGTTGTTTGTTTTTGGAGCTTTTCTGCCTGGGCCTCTACTGAAAACGGGTTCACCCTGGCCCAGTAGACCTCCTGGTAAACAAATGCAAATAAATAAATAAATATATCTATATATATATATATATATATATAAAATATATATATATATATATATATATATATATATATATATATATATATATATATATATATATATATATATATATATATATATATATATATATATAATAAATATATGTGTATATATATATATATATATATATATATATATATATATATATGGGTCTAGGACTATTCACTGAAAGTCAAATGACTGTGCACTAATCACTGAAAACTCAATTCACTGAAACACATTTTACTGAAAGTTATATATGGCCATTTCTCCACTGTGGCGTAGCCCCCCACATATTTTGGATATATATTAACTTCAGAAAAGAGTAATTTATTGGAATTTCCAATATATATATATATATATATATATATATATATATATGGGTCCACTATGTTATTTCGAAATACTGAAATCCAGAATTTTAGTATTTCGAAATTACATAGCCAAAAATCCAAGCACAACTCACAATTCTGAAAACACACAACCGCAAAACTAAAAATCCCTAAACTACGATACACATACAGTACACACATAAACAAACACAAAACTCCCCCCACAATCAAATAAATGCATCTACACTATAGATAAGGCTGGGGTAAGCCCCCCCCACACCCCACAATTATATATTCTAACTCCGAGTTTGCACAAACAGAAACACAAATGAAACTCACACACACACACATCTTACAATCCCTCACACACACACACACACACACACACACACACACACACACACACACACACATCACAGTCACAACACACACTTACACACAATAAAGCCCTTAACCAACACACTTACACACACAAACTCACCTAAATTCAACCGATACATCCACACACCGCACCAGCGGAAGCAGAAATTCAACATCTCCGTGCTTCAGGGTTTTGAATTTCGTGCTTCTGCTGGTTTCGGAACTTTGAGTTTTCAGCTATGTAATTTCGAAATACTGAAATTCGGGATTTCAGTATTTTGAAATTATATATATATATATATATATATATATATATATATATATATATATATATATATATATATATATATGTGTGTGTGTGTGTGTGTGTGTGTGTGTGTGTGTGTGTATTAATTGCAGGTCAAAGGCACAAAACAGGGACAGGTTTTCAATGATGTTTTTATAAAATTAGAAAGCTGCTAGAATGACAGGTTGTATGTGTGCATGCATTTCCAAAAGACAGGAAGTTTGAAATGCAAATGTTTTCCATTCTTTGGAGACTTCAACCTACAAATTTTTAAAAGCAAACCAAAATTATAAGGCAAAGTTTGGACTTACTGGAAAAAGTCTGGTCATTTGACAGATATTTAATAATAATTCTAAAACCTTTCAGTAGCTTCTGCCCCTTGACCCCTTTGAATTGTACTTATTTCTTCTTAGCACAAGAATTCTGGACAAAAGCAAAATTAGGGAGGTGGGCATACCTCTCAGCTGTACAGATTTTCAGAGAATGTCCAGATTTTTGCCTCATATTTTTGGCCCATTTTTCATAAAATTGTGGTTTTCTGGTAAATTAGAGACAAATCATTAAAGACTGAAGTTAAAAAATAATGACAGACAAACGAGTTTCCGACTTCATGCCCTTAAGAAAAATTATTGCTAATGCAAAACTTTTGTTCTATCAACTTTCTAAGTTTGTAAGAGCAGTATTTAAAAATCGTCACTATTTTTTGGGCCTTTGTCCCACTTTTGTTTATGGCTTTGTCCAGATTTCTTGCTCTATGAAGTTGAGAGGTATGGGAGGGGGTGGGGAGGCAGCGGCAAAGGTCCAAAATCAGGGAAGGATTTTCAATATTGCTCTTATAAACATAGACAGTAGCTATGGTTAACAGGTTTTGCATTAACATGCACTTTCCAAAGGATATGAAGTCTGAAATTTCAATGTCTGGTATTATTTAGTAACTCTGTCATCAGTCATTTGATTCAGTACAGTTGAGAGTACACAAATGAAACATGAATGGAGAAGAGAGAGCATGGCTGCCACTACCAGCCTTACATAATCACTTATTTCACGTGGATGCAGCTTCAACAGGACCAGTGGAGCTCCAAAAATGGCCATGTCCAAATCACTATTCAGGGATTTTTTTTAATTAATTGTAAAATAACCCTACAGTGCCTGTAAACTGGTCTTTCTTGTTACTTCCAGCCTACCAGCTCATGGTAAGCAACTAGAAATTCCTCTCTCACAGATCCACGTCCAGTGGCCAAAATAAATGTCAGGTTCACAGTTTGCCTTGGCTAGTAGGCTAGTAGGAACATGAGGGAGGAACAAACTGTTTCACCTTCCTTCCGTAACCCAGAACACCCATACAACTAGGGTGTCAGCCTTGACCAGTGTAGAGGATGTGATCAGCATGACCAGCCCTCAGGGTCCAAGCATTTTCTCTTCTTGATTATTATTATTATTATTATTATTATTATTATTATTATTATTATTATTATTATTATTATTATTATTATTATTATTATTATTGTTATTATTATTATTATTATTATTATCATTATTATTATTATTATTATTATTATTATTATTATTATCATCATCATTATTATTATTATTATTATTATTGTTATTATTATTACTATTATTATTATTATTTTTATTATTAGGAATAAATATGGAAACAAAGTCAACAAATGCCAGTGGTTAGTGGATGACTACAAATTTTCTAATGGAGCTTACTGCTTTCTCCAATGAGAAATCTCCAGGCATCCCAATGTACCAGGATCAGGGTGAACCACTACTCTAACTACTACAGACCCTAGGAATATCTGCTGTCCCGCCACTGAATGCAAAACCTCAGCACCTGGACGGCCTATCCCCACAGAAATAAACTACCTGAGGAACTTGGAAGAAAAATGGCATCATTTTCATACCAAAGCAGAACATGAAAGCAAAACTGAGGGGACCAAACAAAAGAATGAAAGGTAAGCTTTCCTCCCTAATCCTCAGTCTGCTACTCTATCAGCCTCCTTACTGTACTCCCCATGACTGCAGTTCTGTACTGGTCTACCTGCCAAAGCTGAAAATGTAAGTTTAAAGAAGTGCTTTTTAAAACTAGGATATCTGCAGAAAACACGATTCTCTTTGCTTGGGGATAGTCATTTGGTCACTGCATGTACCAAAGACCACGTGCCAAACAGACTGGACTATAAATATCCACCCCCCTCATGTGTCACACTTCCCACACTTACCCTGCCTTCTGATTTTGAACTTCCTACTGCCTCACTTCCTTAACTCTCCTTACCCTTGGCTTGCCTAGCTAACATTGTAACCTAACTCATACCAGAACCAGGCTGGAATGGACACATATGTCTGCCTCTCCAACTCTTGTTTTCCTTACTTGCTGATTTCCTTATAAGATACATGTCTTACACACTGCCTGTTTCTGATGACCCGTTTCCATTCACTTTCATTAGCACATAATGCAACTCCTCAATTGTTATTCATTCTTTAAGTCCTTTTTCTTATTATTTATGTAGTTTACATCCCGTTCTATCTTTTCACTCTCTTCTATTTCCATATACATGACAACTTCAGATGTGCTCACATATCCATGGGCTTCCTTCAATTAATATAATTTCATCCTTATTTTCTATTTTTGTCATTGTCTTTCTTCATATATTGCCTTTTTTGTAGCAGTAGTTTACCTCCTACCTTCTTCTTTTCATGAAATAGTTTTGTCTTTTTAACATATAATGTATTTCCTTTCTCAGACATTCTAAACTTTTTTCTTCTTAAATATTCATATTCTCTTTCTACAGTATTTTCATTTCTTCTTTCTTATAATCTGTTTTCTACATCTATATACACCCATTTATATTTCTTTAAACATCAGCCCCCATTTTGACTATGTAGTATAAAAAGACCTTTCTTTGAGATCTGGCAACAATTGTTCAGCCTTCTCCGTCATTTCAGTTAACTGTCTATATTTCCCTGTGAAGTTTTTAATCCCCTTTTGGTCATTAATGATTTACATATCCTCTCCAAATGTGGGGGAAATGGCCATGTGGTTTGTAAAACCTGTCCTTAGTCTTCCTTCCTTTAGCTCACTCATTATTCCTGTATGTAAAAAATAGTCTGTTTCTGTTCTGAACTTTACTGTTATACAATTACATTGTCTTTCCTTGCCCATATTTAACTATGTGTACTTTATTACTTCCTTATATTTTGTTATATCTTACATCGTTTTTCCTTCTTTATCTTTATATTGCAGTTAAGGTCATGTACAGCTATTGATTCCACGTTCACAAATATATTTTTGATTTATTTCCCAAGTCAGTTCTAATATATCACTTACATTAGTTTGCTCTCTCACTAGCAGCTTTTTTCATTTTAAATCTACTATAATTACACCTCCTGGTTTCATTACCATAATATCTACATTTTTATCCCTTTCTTTATCTGCATTGCAGTTCCTAAACATTGCTCATGTCCTAACTCCAAGTCAGTTTTGTACCTTACAATCTTTGAAACTGATCTCTGTGTAACTGCCCCACAAATGCTGTATCCAACATGTCCTTCACTTCTACATTTCCTTTTCTGCACCATTCCAGAAAATAAAACTGTGAAAGTTGCACTTACCCATCGCAGCAGATGGCTCAAATTCTTTGCTGCTGCAGTAGCCTGTGAATAGTTGTATCCTTCTAGGGATACAGCATCCAGCAAACTGACCAAAGTACTATCCTTCACATACAGTCACTCTGGCTGCCTACTGGCTAATCCTTTTTTGGAGGGAGCTATAAAAGCAGCCAGAGTGACTAAACATTTTCAGGAATTTCTTGCCTTAAAAGAGGAAAAAGGGGAGCTAATCCTGAAACAACCTCAACAATTGTAACCAATGAAAGAGTATTCACAATAACAACAATTTCAACAATAAAAGTTGTAAGCGATAGCAACTATGTACAGCAAGAGGGATGGTGTATGGGTGTGGCTACTGCAGCAGTGAGGAATTTGAACTTTTGCTGTCATGGGTAAGTGCAACTTACACTCCTGTACTATGTTCATTGTTCTCACAGCTGCAGTAGACTATGGCTATATTACCAAAGCTTATCAAACCTGAGAAGAAGAAAGATAATGGTCCAGGAACCCCTGGAGAATGAGCTTGCAATTCCCATTCTGGAACAAGAGAAGGAATCCAGTCTGTAGTGCTTTGCAAATGGATGGAGGACCAAGTAGCTGCCCCTAGAATGCTTCTAGCGTCCACCTCTTTTGATATGCCATTATGAGGCTAAGGCCCTGGTAGAATGGGTCCTAGGCCTGCTTGGAATATTTTGGTATGGTGGGAGTAACAACACACAATAGCAGAGGACAACCATCCAGAGATAGTCATTTGTTGAACTTTCTAAGTCCCTTTATAGGAAATAAATAGCTGGTCAGTTTTTCTGAAGGACTTGGTTCTGTTAAGGTAATACCTGATTTGCTTGTGCACATCAAAGGTATGAATAATTTGTTCTCTCTTCTTTTATGTTTCTGAATAAAACACTGGCAGACTGATAGTTTGATTCAAAGTGAACCATTAGACAACCTTAGGCATGAATGTTGGGATTAGTCCACATATTGATCTTATTCCTACTGAAAACCAGATACGGTTCCCCTATCATGAGACCCTGCAACTCAGATACGCACCTTGCATATGTCACAGGAACAAATAAAATAGTTTGGCTTTGTCTGGAATTGTTTCGCTGAGAGGTTAAGAGAGGGCTAGGGGCTGTGAGACTGTTGCACAATGTTTAGATGTTTGACCTGTATTTTTGATCTATTAGTCTTCAAAAATGTGAATTCACACAATGCATGCTACTGAAAAAAATCTGTTATTCTACCATACTACCATCTTTATTAGTTCATAACCACAATGTTTAAACCTCTAATGTTACGTCATTGTCTTGTTTTTTTTTTCTGTACCTCCTCTAGAATTGTGCTGAGACTTTTGGGGGGACTATGAGAGTCCTGCTGCAGGATGTACTGGTTATTTTAATGAATGCTAATGCAATCCCTGTTATCCTAATATATTTCTAAGTTTATCATAGCATTATTTGTAACTATCCTTGATGTTATACCTTTGTTCTGCAGTTATTTTCAGCTTTGAAATTATGCTGAGAGGTTAGGAGGTTGTTAGGGGCTGTGAGAATGTTGCACAATGTCCAGATGTTTGTTAGTTTTGGTCTGTTCTTCAAAAATGTGGGGTCACACAACTCATGCTACTGCAAAATCTTATTCTAGCATCATTATTAGTTCATATGCCCAGTATTTTAAATTCTTAGTGTTCAGTCTTACTGTAGTGCTGTCTTCATCATGTGTGGGTGTGTATGTCCTGTGTGCAAGTCTGTGTAGCTGTCTGTGTTGTGTCTCTGTCCTGTGCGAAGGAGTCTGTGTGGATGTCTTTGTGTACCTCTGTGGGACTGGCTACTTTGATGCAGTACAGAGGCTTGCATAACAACATTACTACTAAATGCCAGTCAGTGTGTGTGTGTGTGTGTGTGTGTGTGTGTGTGTGTGTGTGTGTGTGTGTGTGTGTGTGTGTGTGTGTGTGTGTGTGTGTGTGTGTGTGTGTGTGTGTGTGTGTGTGTGTGTGTGTGTGATCACATCTGTGTGTGGCTACCTTGCTGTGATGCAGGGGATTATCGTAATGTAACATTGGTACTAAATGTAAGTCAATGTGTGATTCTCTGTGTGTGGCTACCTTGCTGTGGCACAGGGGCTTGTCATAATTTATTGGTACTAAATTTTATTTATTTAACATTTTTTGACCAGGAAAGTCCAACTAGGACAGAGTCTATTTTTAGCAGAGGCCCGGGGAGAAAAGCTGCAGAAGCATGTCTTTGGAATGTGGGAGGAAACCCACGCGAACACAGGGAGGACATGCAGACTCTGCACAGAAGACACCCCAGCTGAGAATCAAACTGGAGAACCTCTTGTTGCGGGGCGACAATGTTAACCGTTGCACCACTGCAGAGTCCCAGTCAGTGTGTGTGTGTACCACTGTGAGTGGCTAGCTTGCTGTGGTACAGGGGCTAGTCATAATGTAACATTGGTACTAAATGCCAGCCAGTGTGTACCTTGACATTTCAAGTCTTTTTAATGGTCTGAATGTAGTAACACTACACAGTGATTGTTAAATGTTGCTGCATGAGCTTGATAGGGAAGTGAGCATGATAGCAATGTGGTCACACTTTTTATATTCTCCTGAGTAGGGCCCCCAACTTGGAACTTGCTGAGAACCCCAGCATGCTAGTACTGGCCCTGTTATGAGGGAGACTGGTAGCAAATTTAGCTATTTTACTGTAGTCAGAGACAAGTTTCTTTTTTGAGTATTGTTTATGTTTGTTAGGATAGTAGCGGCATATAAGAAAGTCAGCAGTAAAAAGGTGGTGGCTATAGGTTTGCTTGAAGTATCTGTAAGAAATCCATTGATCCTATAAAGGGAGTCTAGTTTCTGGTATGTAGATTTAATGGTGTGCAGTATACGCTGGTCATATTTGAAACTGTTATCTATTATAATGCCTAGAAGTTTACTGTAAGCTACAGTTTCAATAAGAGTATTATTTGCTAATTTTATGGTAAAATATTGCTTTTGATTTTGGCAACTTCTTTAGGAGAAAAGCATTAACTTAGTTTTCTTGGGGCTGAGTAGGAGGTTTGATTATTTGAACCAGGTTTCTATAGAGGAGAAGTATTTTATATGTTGGACCTTATTTATTGTTGAGGCTGCACATATTAATGGTGAATCATCTGCATACTGAAATAACTAGCATGGTGAGTGGAGGTCATTAATAAATATATTAAACAGTACAGGACCCAGGACAGAACCCTGAGGGACACCTGTAGCAACTGATTGAAAGGATGAGTAGTTTTGTTGCCATTTAATAGTTTGTTGCCCTTCAGATAAGTAACTAAGGAACCACAACAAGCAGTTTTGTGAAATTACTGTTGAAGAGAGTCAAACAAGACGTAACTGGTGTGAGACAGTATCCAATGCCTTTGACAAATCTAAGAACATGGCGGACACAAGCAGATCATTGTTTCTATGTTGGTTTATTATATTGGTAAAGCAGTGGTTTACATTTACAATCTGCTTTGCATCTGTCACCCCTGGGCTTCCTGATACTGGCTAAGGCTCTTGCCACTCCTATAGTGCCTTTTTTAGGTGGTGTTCCAAAGACCAAGTTACCACTGTAACAGCTACAAACAAATGCAATCTGAGGGTCATGTTGCTCAATGCCAGAAGTCTAAATCTCAAAATGCACTCACTCGAAGCACTCCTTAAAATGGAGAACATCAACATTTGTGCTGTAGCAGAGACCTGGTTCAAAGCAGCAGAAAGCACCCCTGCACTACCAGGCTATAACTCATTCCACACCTTTTGGCCCCAGAACTTGGACTGAAGCTCCAAAGGTGGTGGTGTTTCCATATTCATAAAGGATGTGCACACCTCCAGACTGGTAGCACAACATAACACATCAGAGATACTTCAGGTGCAACTAACATTGGGTAAGACAATGATTCAGGTCCTAGCCATAACTCATACTTCACATACCTAAGCACCCTGGAGAATATTAGGGTCCAACCTAACACTCTCACACTGGTCGACTTCAACTACCCTTCCATTATCTGGGAAAACTACTCATGTACCAATACACTTGCCCAACGTTTCTGGAATTCATTCATTCCAATGCCCTGGACCAGCTCGTTCTTTCTCCCACTAGAGGTAGCAACATCCTTGACCTGGTCATTACTAACATGAGCAACCATTGCTCTACACCAATAGTCAACTCCTCCCTGGTTAGATCTGACTAAGAACTAATCACCTTGGAAATCCACATCCCATCCAGCCCCCACCCCCCGCAAAGTAACCACCATGAAAAACTTCTCCAAAACTAACTTTGGGCTCCTAAAAACAGAGGTGGCTAACTTCACGGCACCCATGCAAATGGAGAATAGTTGCATGACTGCCGAATCATACACCAATGCACTGTATGAACACGTACACAAATGCATGGATCTTGCCATACCCAATAGAACCAAGATGCCCTTTTCCAAAAAAAAGGAAGCCAATCTAGTGGTCTCTTGCCATAAACAAACTATACAATAGAAGGAGGAAACTGATGCAAAATAAGGTGAAGTCCCAAGACTGGAAAAACTCCTTTATCATCCTCATCAAAAAGTTGAGATTCCTCATCAAATCCTCTAAAACTAGCTAAGAAAAGACAATTGCAGCAGATAGTAAAGATAACCACAAGACCTTCTATAGTTATGTAAAGAATCTCCACGGCAATATCCAGATTTGCTCTAAGCTACTGCACAATGGTACATCCTATACAGACCCAACAGATATTGCCAATATACTGGCTGACAGATTCAGTGACAACTTTACCCCTTTCTCCCCCCCAAAGGAGCAATCACAATGCCAGTAGATTACCAGGCACCCAGTATTACTGCTGCATAGGTTAAAATAGCACTGTCCAAGGCCAAATACAGCTTCTATGGGATCTGACAATATCCCTGGCTGTGTTCTGCATGACCTACAGAGTGAACTGGCACCTCACCTGTGTGCCCTATTCAATCACAGCCTCACCTCAGGCTTTGTCCCAACCGAATGGCACACTGCTACAGTCATCCCTCTCCACAAAGGAGGAGTGACTACAGACCCTGGGAACTATCTCCCCATTAGCCTGACAAGTTTAATATCCAAAGTTATGGAATGCATCATCATGGACATAAAAAACAAGGATATAGGGAATCTTCAAATTCTAGATCCCACACAGTTTGGTTTTGTGAAGGGTAGATCATGCCTGCTCAACCTGGTCGACTTCTTTGAGTCAGTCACAAGAGATGGTTCATACAGCCTACCTTGATCTGGCCACGGCCTTTGATACCATTTCCCATTCAGGAATTATAGAAAAACTCACTAGGCATAAACCCCTATGTCACTAGGTGGGTTGCAAACTGCCTCAAAGACAGAACCCACAGTGTGAATGTAGCTGACTCCAAGTCAGACTGCTGACCAGTCACTAGTGGAATCCCACAAGGTTCAGTCCTGGCTGCTCTCCTGTTTGGTATCTACTTCTCTGAAGTCCAGGCCAACACGAAGGGACTCTGTCTGACAAAGTTCACAGACGATTGCAAGTTGGGAGCTATTATTAACTCTACAAGTGATGTTGACGTCCTGCAGGAAAAGCCTCACTGAGACCAATGACTAGTGTCAGAACCATGACCTTAAACTCAATGCCAAAAAAATGTGTCGTCATCCCCTTTGGGAAAAACCCAGTTCCCATGAATTACTACATCAATGGTAGTCCACTGAACACAGAAGGCACAGGTTGACAGTAACCTCTCTTTTGACCACCACATTGTCACTGTGGTCAGAAAGTCCTTCTGTGTGGCACATCTCATTACTAAGGGTTTTGAATCCAGGAAGAAAGAGGTCATTGTCTCCCTCTACTCTTCCCTCATTAGGCCAATCATCGAGTACAATGCCCCATTTGGCATGTACCCCACTAGACACCTGCAACAACTGGAGAGGCTGCAAAAGTACCTCACAAAGAGGATCCTAGGCCTTAAACACTTGTCCTATATGGAAAGACTCAAAAAGCTCCAACTATTGTCTGTCTCATATCGCCTACTTAGAGGCGATCTCTGCTTGACTTACAAAGCCATGTCTGACCCATCTCTGTTAGAAATGCTACATCTAAAGAAATCCCAATCGCTCCACACCACATGCTCCAGAGAACTCAACCTCATTACCACAATCAACAGAACATGCTGGTGGGACAGGTTCATAACCCAGAGACTACCCATGCTATGGAACAGACTTCCCATACATGTCAAACAGAGCACCTCACTGGCCCTCTTCAAGAGAAATCTTGACGAGTGGATAGGAAATAGAAAATTCACCTTGGGGATCACTCCAGTGGCTCTACTCGACAGAGGCACTGGGAACTAAGGACGGGTGGCATGATGCCAGGCTAATCCTATGGGCTAGGCTTGTAAAGGTTCCAGGGCCATTAGCCAAGTACACACCTATGAACCTATGAAAATGTAGTAGAGCAGTAGTGGTGCTGGAGCCTAAAGTCATTGTGATTTGTTATACTAGATTATTCTTTATTCTGTATTATTTCACCAGTATTAAAAGATCACTTGCACCCTTCATCTACCACAAACAGTTGATCATTACTCACCCAAAAAATGCTATAAGCGGAAGGTTTAGTAGATGAAGAAAGCAGTTGTATGTGAAACAAAAACACAGATCACTTATGCAATATATGTATAATGAGTGGCCCATCCATCCATTTATCCACCCGCCCATCCATTTCTCAGTACCTTCTTTAGCAATTTTGATGGAGCCTGCCTAGTCAAGTAATAGCCATAGAGCAGGAACCATTCCAGAATTGAGTACTACATCACCTCATGACGTATAAATTGTACAGTTATGCACCGTAGCACTTTTATAACAAGCTATTTGAAAAAGACGTTATGTACTCACAATAACATTTCATCTGTATTGTATATCTTCATTCATGCTTGACAGATGGGTTCAGTTCTGACATCAGAACTGACTCAGCTGTTACCACATGTTGTGCCTGCCAAAAACTCTTCAGTTTCTGCTCTGCCCAGAATCTCTCTCTCTCAATTACCTCAGATTGAGTTTGAAGAAAATCTGTAGAAATGTAATATATATATATATATATATATAAGTAAATATATATATATATATATATATATATATATATATATATATATATATATATATATATATATAAAGTCATGTGAAAGGTAAGACAGATGGAAGCCTTATATACCGTGTTCAGACCAGAAATATATAAGTCAAAATGGATCAGCCTACTCCACCAAAAAACTCAGGGGTCGGGGGATGGAGGGTGGGAGGTCAAGGATGAATGAAGATATACAACACAGTTGGAACATTATGGTGAGTGCATAACTTCTTTATCTGAAGTTGTCTATCTTTATTCCATCCATGACAGATGGGATACAGTCCCCAGCTACCTGAAAACTTGGGTGGTATTATGAAAGAACGTTCCTGAGCACACTCGAGCCAAAGGATCCAACTTGTAATGAGTAATAAAGTTATGGGGAGTAGCCCAAGTAGCTGCTTCACAAATATCATCCATTGAAGCTCTTGCTTGAAAAAAACAGCTAAAGTGGCTATAGACCATGCTGAATGAGTTTTGACTAGTTTTGTCAGATTCAAATTATTTTTATAATAAGTGAATGAAATGCAGTCTCTCAGCTATTTCAAAAGAGTAGTCTTGGTGGCTGCCATGCCCAATTTTGATCTATATTAAGTGACAAATAATTGATTAGAATGTCTTATTTTTTTTGTTCTATGAAGACAGAATTGGAATTGTCTATGCACATCCAGTAAATGCAAGCCATACTCCCCTTTGTTAGAATAGTTAGGGAAGAAAACTGGCAAATTAATTATCTAATTAATGTTTGTTTCTGAGACAACCTTAGGTAAGAAGGAGGGGTTGGTTCGCAATGATACTTTATCCTTATGGAAAATAAGATAAGGAGGTTCTGATGATAACACTTGGCTATCTGAAATTCTTCTGGCAGAGGTAATGGCTACCAAGAAGAGTGTCTTCCATGATAAAAGTTTTAGGTCACATTCTGCAGAGGGTTCAAAGGGAGGCTGTATCAATGCTTGTAAAACTAAGTTCAAGTCCCAAGGAGGTGCTGGGTCTTTATATGGAGGTTTTAGCAGAAGAGTACCTCTTAGGAATGATTTGCAAAGTCTAGGAAAGGCTAAGGATCATTCATCCAAACCATTATGGAAATTTGAAATACCAGCTAGCTGAACTTTGATAGTGGAAGGAGAAGCCCCTTATTGAACAGATTGGGTATAAAATCTAGAACTTGTTCTGTGGATGCTGAAAAAGGATTGATTTGTTTTTCAAAGGCCCAAATGGTAAATCTTTTCCACTTACTCATGTAAAGCTTTCTAGTGGAAGGTTTGTGAGCTGACAGAAGGATTGTTCATATTGGAAAGAAATATTTGGATGCCTGGCAATTAATGGAACTGGAGGAACCACACAGTCAGCTTGAGGTTTGGGTGAATAAGACCGTCTGGATGGGACAGGAGATCTGGCTCTGGGTCCAGATTCCATGGTTGTTGAATTAAATAAGGCCAAAGAAAGGGGAACCAAACTTGTCAAGGCATAAAGGGGGCAATGAGGATCACTTTACTCTTCAACCTGAATGCCTTCTGCAGGAATTTGGGAATTAGAGGTATTGGGGAAAGGCATATAGGACACTGGGGGGGGGCAATCATGGAGAAGAGCATCTCTGGAAGAGTTTATCAAAGGGGGAATCAGAGTGAAGTAGTTGTTGCACTTGTTATTTAGGAAAGAAGTGAGAAGATTGCAACAAGGTTGACTCCAATGGCTGAAGATCATCTTCACCACTTTTTGATTGAGAGACCACTCATGAGGCTGAAGGATACCTCTGTTCATCTTGTCCACAATCATGTTAGAACTCTCCAGATTGTGCATTGCTATTAGAAAATGGTTGGAGGATATCACTCACCGGCACACTCTGAGGGCTTCTCGACAAAGGGGGTAAGAACTGGTTCCTCCTTGTTTGGTGATGTAACAAACCACTGACATATTGTCTGTTTGGATTGCAATTGCCCCTTGAGGAAGAACTGTTTGAAATGTCTTTAGTGCAAAAAGCACCACTCTTATCTCCAAGACATTGATGTGCAAGTTGCCCAGAAAATTCCCCCCGACCCTATCTGGGAGGTGTCTGTGGTCACTATGGCTGTGGGTTCTGGAAGGACAAAGGAATGATCATGAAGAACTTGGTGGGACTGTATCCACCAAAGAAAGACCATTTTGCAGTGGTTGGTGATCAGTACTTAACTTGACAATGGGTGATGAAGGATAGACCATTGGGAGGCCAGCGTCCATTGCAGAGTTCTCATATGTAATCTGGCTAGCAGCACCAATGTTATGGACGCTGCCATAAAACCTAGAACTTGTAGTACTAAATGTGCTGGAACCTTTTTTTCTGGAAAGTAATGGTTGTATCTGATTCAAAAGTCTTTGATATCTCTCTGGAGGAAGAGAAGCTATCGATGTCTGAGTGTTTAACAATGCTCCTATGGATTCCAAGGTTTGTGTTGGGGTTAAGTGTGACTTTTGTAAATTTACTGTAATCCCCAGATGGGAGCAGATACTGAGAGTGTAGTCCCTGGTTAATTCCAACTGATGCTTGGTCGAAGCAACTATGAGCCAGTTGTCCAAGTACGGAAACACTTGGTATCCTTGCAGTCTCAAGTGAGCTGCTATGACTGCCATGCATTTGGTGAACATGCTGGGGGCTGTGGTGAGTCCAAAGGGCAATGCTATGGATTAGTAATGACTGGCTCCCAGTCAGAAGTGGAAAAATCTTCTGAAGCACTTGTCCATTTTTATGTAGTAATATGCATCTTGATGGTCTACAGAACACATCCAGTCATATTTTTTTCAGAAAGGGAAGGATAGACTGTACCATGGCCATCCAGAACTTTGTGTCAAACTGATTTGTTCAGAATATGGAGATCCAGTATTGTTCTCCAGTCCTTTTTGGCACTACAAAGAATCTTGAGTAAATTCCAGATCCTTCTTGGTCTGGTGGGACTTGTTGGATGACTCTTTTATTCAGCAGTTTTTAAATTTCTTGCACTGCTGAATCCCTCAGATTGGGTGGAACGTCGGGGATTTTTTTTGGAAACTGGGGGAGGTTGAGAAAAGGAAATGGTATAGCCTCTGGATACAATTCGTTGAACCAAGAATCTGTTGTTATGTCTACCCAGGTATTTAGGTACAAGGATAGATGTCTGACTCCAGAGGAAGATAATTCGGCCTCCATTCAAGAACACTGAATGGGCTTGCCTCAAAAGGAATCTCTGAAGCCATGGTTTTTCAGACCACCTCTGCCACAAGGGTGGCATCTTCCATTTTGGCTCCCCCACCACCACTGGGGGAACTCCCTCCACATGTATCCTGGAAAGGCTCTTGGGATTTTTTGAACCACATTTTTCCACCACTCCTTTGGCCTCTGGAAAAGGACCTTGGGGGGGGATGTACACCCACAGCAGACAGGGTCTTACCATCTTTCTCACACTTGGACAAAGTCTCTTTCACTTTTGGGGCAAACAAGGATGTTCCATCAAAAGGAGCATTGACGAACAATGACCTCAGTGGTTCTGCAAATTTACAAAGGTGCTTCCAGGTGTGTCTCCTAATGGCTATGCCTATACTCGCTGCTCTGGATGCCCCTTCAGCTATATGGGAAGTCAGCCTCATGGATGAGTTGGAATCAGATTCCAGGGTGGCCAACTGTACTTTCTCAGCCACAGCTCCCGACAGGGTATCCGATAACTAATTGATCAAATCCCTTTGGAGTCTGGTAAAATGTGCCAAGTAGTTCAAGGACCTTATAGCGAAAGTCGATGAAATGTATACCCACTTCCCAAACCTGACCATAACCTGAGATTCTCTATTGGGTGGATGAACAGAGGAACTAGTTCCTTTTTGTTGGCTGCCACAGTGACCATAGCATTTACTGTGTGACCCTTGGCCCAAAACTGCTTGTCTTCAGGAGCATATAGTATCTTTTCTGGTCTCTTGGGGATGGGTTTGACAGAATTAGGGGCTTTCCATGCCCGCTGTGAAATCAACTGAATGAGATCATCAGTGAGTAGCATCACCCAAAAGGTAGATGGGTGGGTGCCAAAAGCCTGCAGATAAACAGACTCCTCAGAGGAAGGGTTTTGGGACTTACAGTCACCCCTTTCTTTAAGGATTTCCAGGATGTCTCCAAATGAGACATCATCTGGGGTGACCGAGGGGACCCCTCCCCCTCATTAAGGTCTGTATTTTTGTAAGAGACCTCCTCAGGGGAATAGTCTGGGAAGGTATATGAGGATGATAAGACCTGTGGCTGTGAAACCTTAGGTTTCGGCACCTGCTGTCCCAGTGGAGAGGATGGAGGTACTTCATGAGTGGAGAGGGAGACCTCTATCAATGAGGTAGATGCTGACTGTATCTCTGTAAGAGAAAATGCCCTCTACATAGCCTCGAAGGCCTGTCCCCCTGAAGAGGGAAGGGAGCCCAGAACCAAGATAGACTTCCTTGGAACTGGAGTCATGTCCTGCTTCAAAGAACCAACCTTAAAGACTGAAGCCAGAGTGGAACTCACTCAAAGCCAATGCTCCAAGGAGCAAGGATGGCTCCAAAAAACTGGGAGTTGAGACCTGCTCCCTGGAACTGACAGGGAAGCCAGGGCTCTGGGAGGTCTCAGGTTCTGACATAACTGAAGAGCTCAGGGTAACAGTCGGCTCCACAGAAGTGAACAACTCTGGAGTCAACCCAGTTGGTGCCAGGGGAACTGGAACAGAAGCCTCTAAAACTTCCGAAGAAGTTAGAGGAGGAGTCATAAATGGAGTAAAGGATGTCTCGTTACCAAAACCTGAATGAATTGGTGCCAAAGATAGACCGGTAAACCCTCTAACCCACAAAATGTTGTTCACCAGCCTCTCCATGTCAAGTTCTGACAGGCTTTTGGTGGAGCGGACTGAAGAAGAGGAAGGAGACTTGGACCTCTGCAGAAATACTTCAGGTAATTCTCCAGCGAAGGGATCTATGGAGGGTAAATAAGTCGTTCTTGGTACATGAAATAAAGTCACATGCTGAAACAAGACCTTCAAGGTGGAAAGACTCAAAGTTTTACTTGGAACTGAAACAGAAGTTTTCTGCATAGTGGTGTCAGAAGCAGAGGTCTTTGGTTCCAATGAGACTGTAGGAACTGAGGTTTTCAACTTTTTGGTCTTTGGAGCCGATGGAGAGGTCAGAACAGAGTGGCATCTTTTTTTAGTTTTGTCCATGGAGGATGAAGAAAAAGCCAAAGAAACATCAATTTTTGGTTTGTCTCTGGTGGATAAGGCCTCCCCAAATGTAGTTAGCAAAAGACCCTTCAAAATCAATTTATTATGCCTCTCAACTAAAGCCCTATGACTAAAAGCATGACATATGCTGCAGTCTTCTTGGAGATGGAGAGGGCAATACACACATAAGGTATGAAAGTCCGATGAGTAGATCTTGTGGCCACATTTCTGGCATTTTTTGAAACCACAAGGGGCCTTACCCTTGTCAGTCATTGTAAAGACGAAAAAAAAAGAAAGGGAAAAATAAGATTTTTTTGAGTTCTCTATCAATGATGATAGATAAGAAGTACACAAATGTGTACGGAAAGAGAAAGAAAAATTAGGGAAAAGGGCAGAGAGGCAAAAACTATCAACAATGATAATCACAGAGTACAGAAAGTGTACAGACAGCAAAGATGGATAGAAAATATATCAGCAATGATATATAGAATACCCAAAGGGTAGAGAGATGTAGAAAAGTAGAAAAATGTTAAGATTAAAGCAGAAATTTACCTAAATGAAGGAAAGTTTGAGAGTCTCAGCTAAACATGACCATTTCAGAAAGCAGCAAATGAGATCTGAGTGAATTCAAAGAGAGGGATTCTGGGTAGAGCTGAAGCTAGAGAGTTTTTGGCTGGCATGAGCTATAGTAATGGTAGAGTCAGTTCCGATGTTGGAACTGAACCCATCTGTCAAGGATGGAATGAAGATAGGCAACATCAGATTTATTATTTTTGTCAGTTCCCCCAAAATTCCAGTTTCTCCTTAACCAAAAGCTTCAGTAAACAAGAGTCTTACAAAACCTAGGTGTAGTCTGAACATTGCTAGCTTACCTACCCATATGTTTTTGAGATATGGGAGGAAACTGAACCCCATGGTGAAAACTCATGTAGACTACTAACAAACTCATGTGGACACGGGGAGAAATGCAGAATGCATGCAGGCTGGGGACTGAGCAAAAAGAGGCACTGTGTTACAAGATAAGTAGCTAAAAAGTAAAGTGTTTTCAGAACTTCTAGCTATGACAGTAACAAGACAGACAATAAAATGCTACTACACTGAGCACCTTGGACAGTGAACTATACTATTCTCTCAGTAAGATATTAATGAAGAGTTGCACAAATCTCTGCATGCAAAATGCTATTTGACTTACTTTTCTACATTATACAGGCCAGTTTCAGCATTCATTCATCAAAGAACCTTCCCTGTAGTCAGTATAATCAGCTGACTGGTTCACACCTGTGTTGCAAAGTACTTATATATGTACTCCATCATTAACTCAGTTTAGTCCATGTACTGGAATTGGGATCTGGTTTTGTCATGTAGATCAAGCATGTAAGACATTTTGCTACAGAAAAATATTGTCATTAGTTAAGTGCTACAGAAAGGTGCCCTAAGAATGTGAATCTCTGGAAAAGAGTAAAGTTGATTAGTGGCACAGCACATAATTGGGCCTTATTTTCCCATTATTTTAAGTACTGAATTTGTTTTGCAAAGCATATAATGTTACCATAAAACTTCACAAAAAATGCAGACCTTAAGTGACATAATTCTGTTTAAAGTGAGAAGCAAAGGATATTAACCAACAAAGTGGTTGAGCAGTCATTTATGGTCAAAGTAATCAGCATTTAGTAATAAGAGTACCTTAACTGATGTATGTTATTGTCTTTGTTACTGAAACTAGTCTTTGATTACCCTTGTTTAACTAAGATGAACCTGAAATGGAATAATAATAATAATAATAATAATAATAATAATAATAATAATAATAATATTAGGAGCAGTTGTGAGCTTTTTTGTTTGCTGACAGTGAGTTTGTGACAGTAAGGGCTAACTCAAGAAAGCAGTCAAAGTGATTGGAGAAAAACATTTGGGGCATGTGGGTCGGCCTAGTTAGTTTCTCCAAGACACACTGATCAAATGCTATTTTGCTGTACAAGGTTTTATCCAAACTCCATCTGATTAACATACTTTTTGAGGAACGCAGCCCCTATGCACCAACAATTCTCCACAGCTCTTGTTTTCCTGAAACTTTGGGTTAAAGAGAAAATTGCCCTTGATGTGATACATTCAGACGAGTTGCCATTTTTGTGAGGACTGACAAAATTAATTCACACAGTTGAATATAAAAAAAAAAATCAAGGAAACAGCTGTCTGACTCCAGGTGGCATGGACACTGCTTCACTAGTCGGAAGTCAGTAAGCCAAGATGAATTTACATTCCTTGCTTGAGCTTGTGCAATTAAGTTTTTGTTAGTATGTTAAAGACAAGTTTTGTATTTAAATATCTAAATCTTTTCCAGTCCAGTATGAATTTCAGACGTGTCTTTCCATTATAGATGGAATATTGGGCAATGTATTTCTTAGTCACCTCTTGTGATTCTGCTGTTAATTCACTGCCTTCCTCCTCAGTGACTGTTCTTCATGTACTAGTCTATTGAGTTAATATCTCTAAAGGGGTCATCAGAGCCCTCAGTTGCTTCAAAGAGGAACAGAGTCAATAACCTAGTAACGAATTTTAGTGAAACTGTTTGCATGCAGATTTCTAAGAACAAGTCCATTCTCATCTGAGTGCATTCCTAATTGTGGTCTCATATGTTCTCAGATTGGTTCATTTATGAGGATGGCATATTTTACCATAATCTATGAGTTCCAACATTCAGCATATTTGCCATTTGAACCAGTAACTATGAGGGTTCTTACTTTTCATATCTCTCTGTGATATTGACCAGTGCTTTCTAAAATCAGTTACCTGGCATCTAAAATCACTGATTATTAATGCCTGATTTGCAAATCCAGGTAGGCTGTGTGGGACCACCTTCCCTCACAATGGCCTTGGTGACTGTTTCAAAGAAATTGACCAGGTTTAAGAGGCAGGATCTGCCCTTAACAAAGCCAAACTGGGTAGGATCCAGTGTCTGTAGGTCCCCAATATCTTTATTTATGAGGTCCATGATGATCCTTTCCATAGCTTTGCAGACCAAGCTAGTCAGGCTTATGGGGCAATAGTTTCCAGGATCCGTTGAGGCACCACCTTTGTGGAGAGGGACCACTGTTGCTGTACGCCACTCTTTGGGTACATATCCTGTAGTAAGGCTAAGATTGAACAGTAGTTTTATGTTTGGGTTTAGCTCTTCTTGGAGTTCATGTAGGACGAGCCTGCACACCATCTGGTCCCATTGATGCTGTGTTTTTGCTTTGAGAGGGCGGCTCTTACCTGAGCATCTGAGATGTCAGGGGCAGCACTCTGTTGGGATAGATATTTGTCCTTTTGGTGAGGAGAGGGGGGAGAAGTTTGCACTGAACCTGTCAGCTAGGATGTTGGCAATGTCTGTGGGCTCGGTGTATTTTGTCATTTTGGACTAATTCTGAGCATATCTGGGAATTCCCACCCAGGTTCCTAACATAACTAAAGAAAGCCCTGTGATTATCCTTAGTGTCCTGTGCAATTTTTCTCTCGAAGCTGGCCTTAGACGATTTTATGAGTGCGTAGTTTTTGCTAATACTGATCAGAGATGCCTTCCCTTTTTGGGATTTTGCTCTATCATGTAGTAGCTTCCTCCTTCTATTGTATAGTTTGTTTATGGCTGGGGCCCACCAGACAGGATGTCTGCCTTTGGAGGATTGGGTCTTGGTTTTATTTGGGATTGATGATCCATGCATTCCTGAAGGTGTTCATAGAATGCGCTTATAAAGGATTCTGCGGTCTGGGTCAGATTTTCCACAGGCCGGGCTTTGAAGGATTTCACCGGTTTTGAGGCGTGTGAAATTTGCTTTAGAGAAGTTTTTCACTGTGGTTTTCTGGGCAGGGGTGGGGTCGGATGAATATCCAGTGAGATTAGTTTATGGTCTGATCTTACCAGTGAGGGATACACTTCTGGTCTGGAGCATAGTGTCCCCATGTTGGTGATGATCAGGTCCAGTATGTTTTCCCTCTTGTGGGAGTGGTAACAAGTTGTTCCATAGCATTTGAGTTTATAAATTTAGGAACCTTTGGGCTAGGTGTTGGAGCTAGAGTAATGCCCCAGTCTATGTTTGGGTAGTTGAAGTCGCCCAATATAATGGTGTTTGGAGAGACCTTCATATTTTCCAGTATTCTCAGGAAGGCCATGGGGTTCCTGTGTTTGGGTGGGTGGTCTGTAGCAGGCTATAAACTGGAAGGCAGTTTTACCCACAGTTAGTTGCACATGGATAGTCTCTGATGCTTCGTGCTGTGCCACCAACCTGGAGGTGTGGGTATCTTTGACAAATATTGATACTCCCTCCTTTGTGGTTCGTCCAAGTTTTGGGGCCAAAAAGCATGGTATGAGGTATAACCTGGTAGTGCTGTGGTGCTCTCGGGAGCCTTGAACCAGGTTTCTGTTACTGCACAGATATCGATGTTCTCCATGCTAAGGAGAGTTTCGAAAAGGCATCTTGAGGTTTAGACTTCTGGCGCTGAGTAGCATTACTCTTAGTTTCTTATCCCTTGTGATACCTATGGAGGTGGGTTTGTCTTTTGAGCCTTGCCTAAAAAAGGCACTATGGGGGTAGCAAGAGCCTTTGCCAATATCCGAAAGCCCAGGGGTGACAGGTGCAAGCCGTCCCTATAGAATACCCAAAGGATAGAGAGATGTAGAAAAGTAGAAAAATGTTAAGATTAAAGCAGAAATTTACCTAAATGAAGGAAAGCTTGAGAGTCTCAGCTAAACATGACCATTTCAGAAAGCAGCAAATGAGATCTGAGGGAATTCAAAGAGAGGGATTCTGGGTAGAGCTGAAGCTAGAGAGTTTTTGGCTGGCATGAGCTATAGTAATGGCAGTGTCAGTTCCGATGTTGGAACTGAACCCATCTGTCATGGATGGAATGAAGATAGGCAACATCAGATTTATTATTTTTGTCAGTTCCCCCAAAATTCCAGTTTCTTCTTAACCAAAAGCTTCAGTAAACAAGAGTCTTACAAAACCTAGGTGTAGTCTGAACATTGCTAGCTTACCTACCCATATGTTTTTGAGATATGGGAGGAAACTGAACCCCATGGTGAAAACTCATGTGGACACGGGGAGAAATGCAGAATGCATGCAGGCTTGGGACCGAGCAAAAAGAGGCACTGTGTTACAAGATAAGCAGCTAAAAAGTAAAGTGTTTTCAGAACTTCTAGCTATGACAGTAATAAGACAGACAATAAAATGCTACTACACTGAGCACCTTGGACAATGAACTATACTATTCTCTCAGTAAGATATTAATGAAGAGTTGCACAAATCTCTGCATGCAAAATGCTATTTGACTTACTTTTCTACATTATACAGGCCAGTTTCAGCATTCATTCGTCAAAGAACCTTCCCTGTAGTCAGTATAATCAGCTGACTGGTTCACAGCTGTGTTGCAAAGTACTTATGTATGTACACCATCATTAACCCAGTTCAGTCCATGTACTGGAATTGGGATCTGGTTTTGTCATGTAGATCAAGCATGTAAGACACTTTGCTACAGAAAAATATTGTCATTGGTTAAGTGCTACAGAAAGGTGCCCTAAGAATGTGAATCTCTGGAAAAGTAGTCTACATGCCTTTGTGGTAAAGTTGATTAGTGGCACAGCACATAATTGGGCCTTATTTTCCCATTATTTTAAGTACTGAATTTGTTTTGCAAAGCACATAATGTTACCATAAAACTTCACAAAAAATGCTGACCTTAAGTGACATAATTCTGTTTAAAGTGAGAAGCAAAGGATATTAACCAACAAAGTGGTTGAGCAGTCATTTATGGTCAAAGTAATCAGCATTTAGTAATGAGAGTAACTTAACTGATGTATGTTATTGTCTTTGTTACTAAAACTAGTCTTTGATTACCCTTGTTTAACTAAGATGAACCTGAAGTGGAATAATAATAATAATAATAATAATAATAATAATAATAATAATAATATTAGGAGCAGTTGAGAGCTTTTTTGTTTGCTGACAGTGAGTTTGTGACAGTAAGTGACCTATATGTACACAGTTTGGGCTAACTCAAGAAAGCAGTCAAAGTGATTGGAGAAGAACATTTGGGGCATGTGGGTCGGCCTAGTTAGTTTCTCTAAGACACACTGATCAAATGCTATTTTGCTGTACAAGGTTTTATCCAAACTCCATCTGATTAACATACTTTTTGAGGAACGCAGCCCCTATGCACCAATTCTCCACAGCTCTTGTTTTCCTGAAACTTTGGGTTAAAGAGAAAATTGCCCTTGATGTGATACATTCAGAGGAGTTGCCATTTTTGTGAGGACTGACAAAAATAATTCACACAGCTGAATATAAAAAAAAATCAAGAAAACAGCTGTCTGACTCTAGGTGGCATGGACCCTGCTTCACTAGTTGGAAGTCAGTAAGCCAAGATGAATTTACATTCCTTACTTGAGCTTATGTGATTAAGTTTTTGTTAGTATGTTAAAGACAAGTTTTGTATTTAAATATCTAAATATTTTCCAGTCCAGTATGAATTTCAGACGTGTCTTTCCATTATAGATGGAATATTGGGCAATGTATTTCTTAGTCACCTCTTGTGATACTGCTGTTAATTCACTGCCTTCCTCCTCAGTTACTGTTCTTCATTTACTAGTCTATTGAGTTAATATCTCTAAAGGGGTCATCAGAGCCCTCAGTCGCTTCAAAGAGGAACAGAGTCAATAACCTAGTAATGAATTTTAGTGAAACTGTTTGCATGCAGATTTCTAAGAACAAGTCCATTCTCATCTGAGTGCATTCCTAATTGTGGTCTCATATGTTCTCAGATTGGTTCATTTATGAGGATGGCATATTTTACCATAATCTATGAGTTCCAACATTCAGCATATTTGCCATTTGAACCAGTAACTATGAGGGTTCTTACTTTTCATATCTCTCTGTGATATTGACCAGTGCTTTCTAAAATCAGTTACCTGGCATCTAAAATCACTGATTATTAATGCCTGATTTGCAAATTCAACTTTAAAAATCTCTGTGCCACTCCCATAAATCTCAACAACAGACTGACACCTTAAAGGTACAGACATAAATATCTAATTTAGATAGTACTTATTCTCTCTTTATTATTGTAAAGATACAACTGGAAATTATTCTCTCCCCTATAACTTCACCCACTGAGTGCAATAACCCAAATCACTATCAACACCCTAAAATACAGTCTTTCAGTAAAAGCTTCCTAAAAAATATTTTTCTTACTTTCACTCCCACCACTTCTTTTTACTCCTACTTTAATGGTCAAATTTCAACACTTCGTCTCATTCTATCCATGGTTATAATATCCCCTCCAATAATGACCCTCACCCAAGAGTTATACAAGGTCTCATAACTACCCACTGAACCTTAAGTCTCTCTTCTGTGGGTTAGTCAATACCGAACGTATATTTAATATGCTGGATCATATCAGCCTTCTAATCTCCTATGTGTCAGCCATTACGGAACCCATGGTTTGAAAAGGATCACAATCATATTCACTATTTTTCCCAATTTACAACTACAAGTTTGACTCCAGTCATGGAACAGGAAATTGTGATAGTGTAATGCTCCTACATAAATCCTCTCTCAACTTTTCAGTAGTCACTCAGGTCAACACCTCGACTGATCATGTGCCAGTTTGGATTTTCACTAAACTTTTAATCAATTCATCACCCCCATACACATTACACTTACATACCTTCCACACCCTTGTCACAATCAGAAAATTCAAAGTTGTTCTGAATAGCATTCTAGCTACTTCATCTCTTATCAAGTGCATCATTATTCTGTGACTTTAACCATAAATGTCTTGACCCCATCAAGTATGACATGTAAGAACTTCTTGCTGGCCTGAATATCTAACCAGACCTAATCTCAAAAGAAATTGCCAGTTACTCCTATACCCAGAATAACCTCCAATCCTTCCAATATTTCCCCTACCTCTGCCTACCCACCAGCCTTCAGTGACACAGCCCTATAACATTCCACATACAAAACCTGAACTTCCCCTCCACAAGATGGTCTCCTCTAGACATAAGTCACTCCACAAACCTTTCAGATTGCAAGTCCAGCTCTCCTCTATGAACTGGTCACTGATGTTTTGCCTGACTGACCCCAGCATAGCTGCTAATCAATTCTCATAACTTCTTAATATTCAAACTCTTAATTCCCCATAGTCTCCAAACTTTTTGAACATGCCAGCACTAAATGGCTTAGCAAAGAATTGAAAATCTTCATGTAGGTCCAACCTAGAAAAACTAGAAAAATGTATCTCAACCATATATAGAGAAAAGTACTTCAATTTATGTAACATCACCAAGCAAACAATATGTAGGCACAAACTCAAATACATCAAATATAAACAATCCACACTCCTAATCTCTGTAGACAATATTGATGTAGAGAAATAACTTCTCTGGAAAATCTTCTCCAAAGGAACTTTGTTCACAAAGACATTTATCTGTCATCCTCACACCTTCTAACTTCTTGAAATAATTCTACAACCTCTCCTTCACACATAACATTCCTTCCAGAATAGATCCCAACCTCCCTGAGTACCACCCCTACATTATTTCGCTAAAATCACTGCCAAGCAATTTGCCTCATTACTTGAAAAAGTCCAACTTGACTATTTCCCTCTTGACCAGACAGCTAGTGGTCTTGGTTTCTTTTTATTATTGTAGAAATTATTTTGCCATCCTTCCTAAAACATATCTTTAAGCTTAGCCTTGCGACCAGTACTGTGACAATAATCTGGAAGTCAGACTTCTTCAGATCTGTTCCTAAAAATCCAGAACTCTCCTCTGCTGGCCACAAAAAAAGCCCATCTGCATACTTCCTAGCCTCAATAAAATACTTGATAAATTAATTTGTAGCCAACTTACCTCATATCCGAAAACATATAATTTTCTCTCTAATAAGCAAAACAGCTTCTGAGCTGGAAGGAGTACATTGACTGCAATCTGGATTCTAACTAATGATATACTCACCAATATGAATGAAGGAAGTCTTACCTGTGTAGTTTTCAATCACCTGACTTGAGCTTTTGACATGGTGGACCACTTAATATTGCTAGCCCACCTACTAGACACTGGCATTAGCACTGATGCTGCAGAGTGGTTCAGATTTCCTGACTAACAGAATCCTTACTTTGAAGATCTGTTCTTCTCTATCACATACTGCTTACACTCATTCAGGTGTTTCCCAGGAATAAATGCTTGTCCCAATACTCTTTTCCATTCTTATAAACAACTTACCTCTTAGAACTACCCCAGTTACAACTCCTCTTATATGCCGATGACATGGTTACCTATAGATCCAACCCAGCACAATGTGTAATCCAAACCCAAGTACAAACTGACCTTCTGGACCTAAACCACTGGATCACCTTCAAATACCTTCTTAACTGCAAGACCAGCACGACAACCTTATTGATATCACCATTTCATGCAGATATCTAGGCATCTGTCTGGATCAGGCTCCTAACTTTCAGGACCACATTCAAAATGTTAGATCTAAAATCAACTACCTCCCTTTTTGTGCTCAGAAAATATCTAAATTCCTTTCATCACTTGCTAGGCACGCATTGGGAAAGGTCTGCTGCTCACACAACTTGAGAATGGCTTATACTCATTTACAACCTCCTCTAGAAAAAGCACATCAACACTACAGACCTTGTCTGGTAAAACATGCCACGTCATAAAAAATTCCACCTGCCTTGAACACCACTGGCTTACTGTATCCAAATCAAAGTGGCTCTCACAATATAGATTCATAGTTACTTACTAGGCCATTAATCTGTGATGATTTTAAGAAGCTTAGCTTTATTTTCCCTGGTAGTTTTTTGGCCCTTATGTTTTGTGTATGAATAACCCAGGGGGAGCAGAGCAGATATTTTGGGGTATTTACTTTTTTCTGCTATCCTTGATGAGCACAGGTGCTGATCTGGGGATGATTTTACTGTTTCCAATCCAGTCTTCCAAATTACATTTGACTACTGTTGAATAAGTACTGCACTTTATGTGGAGTGGAAGACGGTTCCATACAAGTGGTATTCTTTGTCTACATATCTAACCCTCCAACATGTCCTATTAATGTTGCAGACAAGACTGAGATCCCTTGAGTGGAGGTTCACAGTACCATTGAACTTGTAAATATGTAACAAATCTGACAGGAGAGGGTGAAATGTGTCTTTGTATGCAAGGCAGACATCACCTTCTAGTAGTCTTTATGATAGTGAGCAGGGGGATAAGCCTTTGAGATGGTCTGCTTATTTTTTACGATTTAGTTACTTGATTTTTTTAGTGAGAAAGCATTGCAGTCATTATAATTGTGACAAGTATTTGGGCAGTTACATAGTGAAAGGGATGTTATATTTAGTGTTGGCTTAATGAGAGCTGAATACAGGGGAATGAAAATATCCATGGACATGGCCACCACACCTTTAGATGTAAGCTGTGAAATGAAGAAGGACTTCCTTATAATCATACAATAGTGGATACGTAATGATCAAAGAACAGTTCATTGCTGACACAGGCTCCCAGATCCTGACTATTGGATCAACTTTTGGGAGGGTACTGTCAATGCGTTACAAGGGAGGTCATGCCTACAGAAAGATATGATTATATATTTTGTGCAGAGTCAGGAGAATGAATCACACCACTAAACCACCATGGTTCTGTACAAAATGAAGGTAATCCAAAAAGACAATAGAGCAGTTGAATAAAACACCACAGTGATTTATTAACAATCCTAGTAAAAGGTACTAAGTGCTTTCATCCCCAGAAAGCCACAGGACTTCATCAGAGTACCAAAAAGTTACCAACTTCTCTTTTTAAATTAAAAAAAAAAAAGAAAGACACACTGTTACCAATGGGCTGTTTTCCTTAAAGCTGCATCATATTCAGTATGGTAAATGTAACAATAAATACATTTGTTATTAAACAACTTTTCTAAACCACTACAATTCAAATATACAAATGACTAAACTGTGTAAACCATGTTAAAAACATGAACTAGTATGGTACTTTAGCATAAGAATTTGTTTGTGTCTTTCGGCTTTTCCCAGCTAGGGGTCGCCACAGTGGAACTCCGGTCCGCTAATGATTGGTAGTTGATTATGATTGGTAGTTGATTTTTACGTGCCGGGTTACCAGCCCTGATGCACAATCTTCAACGAAGGTACGCCCATTCACGCATGTCTCCACGCAGAAGACGCTCTAGCTGTGAATCGAACCGGACAGCGTCTTACTGTGAGGCGACAACGCTACCGCAGCACCACCACCGCGGTGTACTTTAGCATGAGAATGAAATACAAAAAAAAGTTGGTGTTTATAAAAATTACAACGGGAAGCAAGTAAACCTAACCAAGCCATATGTTTTAAAAGTTTAATTATTTAGGGCTTTAAACTTCAAAAAACATAAAAGGGAGATCTCTTCATTCAATACATGATTAGTGGTGCCATTTGTTCTTGTTTGCCACTCAGATTCTGTACACTTGTTTGAGTTTCCATGGCCTCCCTTAAAATCTATATCAATAACATCAATAATAAAAAACTTAAATGGATGCCCCTGGTTACTGCTGATGTGTTTCCATAAACTATTTCTGGAATCATGTTTCCTAATATCCATTAAATGCTCATAAATTCTCTCCTTAAGTGCCGTTTCTGTTTTGCCTGTGTAGAAGCAAGGGCACTGAGAGCACTGGGGAGTATATACAACTTTCTCAGTTTTACAATTACACTTTCTAGGGCAAAAAATTCTTCCAAATCCCTTTACTAAGACATATTCCCCCTTGATAATATACGAGCAGTAGATACAGCTAAAACACTTCATCATCAGATGTATTCCCTGTCTCCCACTGATGAAAGGTTTTACCTTTACAGATAGTTTTTCATATTAATATCTTTCCTGAAGGTTACTAATAGACAGTCACCTAGTATTTTCATGTCTAAACCCGCTAAACCTGCTATTTTCAAAATATTCCATTTCCTCCTTAGTATAACTTGAATAATTCTAGCTTCATTGTTATAAGTAAAAATGCATCCTTTGTTGAATCTGGTATTGTTTTTGTTTATGTTGCCATCCCTGTTCATACCTAAAAGGGTGTTGTAAAAATGGGTCAATCGTTTATGCCTAACCTCAGAAAATTTCCTCTAGGAATTCTGGAGGATAGCCTCTATTTAATAACACGTTCTTAAGAATTTCTCCTTCTTTATCAAATGTTTCTAGCTCGGATATCATCCTTGCTAGTGGTACCAGTTGCCCTTTTACAAGGGCTTTCTTCTGGTGTAGAGGATGGCAACTTTCAATGTGCAGCAAAGAATTAGAGTATGCAGGTTTTCTATACAAACTTGAAGTGAACTGTTTGTTCGTGTGATCAGTTCTTAACTCCACATCCAAATAATTAATAAAGTCAGGGGATTTAGCGATTCTGAAACTAAGAAAGCTGGTTGTGTTATTAATGTAAACAAAAAACTCATCTAATTTAGTCTCACTATCTTTTCAGAAAATAACTGTATCATCAAAGAATCACCCTTAAATGCTCCAGATTCACTAAAAGGTGAATTAAATACATAGTTATGCTCCCAGTAAGCTAGAATAAGGTTGCCACCTCTCCTGTTATCAGAGGGACACTCACAGGTTGAGCTGCCTTATCCTGTTGACCGCCATGCAAAATTCAAGTCCCACTTTTTGATTGCACAGAATTGCCCTGGAAAATATGCAATTACTTCATGGAAAACCATGTCAATTCAGTTATGTCACCAACCCGGATCTGCAGGCAGACCTATTCCCTGTTAGGTATGGATGTTTTAAATTGTGCAAAAATTGATTGCAGTTCATGAAGGGGGTGGGGATTGGGGCAGGAAGAGCCCTACAAAGATCGCAGCTGTAGAGCATTTTGTTTTTAGCACTTCTACAGCTGCTAAAGAAAAACTCTGAGATTTGTTTTTTTTTTTCTTCCTAACAGCTGAGCCAGTCATCCATCCATCCATCCATCCATCCATCCATCCATTCATCCAGCCAGTCATGCATTTATCCATCCAGCCAGTCATCCAGCCAGCAATCCGCCATCCATTCATCCAGCCAGCAATCCAGCCATCCATTCATTCATCCATCCAGCCATTACTCCATCCAGCCATTCATCCATCCAGCTATTGCCATCAACCAGCTACCCACTCCTGCAGTCAGCCAGACAGCTAGCTAGCCACTCCAGCAGCCAGCCAGCTAGCTAGCTAGCTAGCCACTCCAACAGCCAGCCAGCCAGCTTGCTAGCTAGGCACTCCAACAGCCAACCAGTGAGCTAGCTAGCCACTCCAACAGCCAGCCAGCCAGCTAGCTAGCCACTCCAACAGCCAGCCAGCTAGCCACTCCAGCAGACAGCCAGCTAGACAGCTAGTCACTCCAGCAGCCAACCAGCCAGCTAGTTAGCCACTCCAGAGCCAGCCAGCTAGCCACTTCAGCAGCCAGCCAGCCAGTTAGCCACTTCAGCAGTATACCAGCCCGCTAGCCATTCCAGCAGCCAGCCTGCTGATGCACCAATAACAGCATCCCCTTCACCACTCATTGGCACTTATGCCTCTAATGCACACAGGTAACCTGTAGTTGGTTCATCTCTCAGGCCCATCCTTACACTTATCAAGGGTATCAGAACTTGTCAGAGATTTGGGATGCATGGGTAGGCTTAAAAAGACCCATGTGGTCATTAGCCTATTAAACACGTATGAACCTATAAACCTACTCCTGTGGTGATATCATGGTAGGGGGCGTGGCCAGTGGCATATTTGCCACACCCCCATGCCCTACTTTGGCCTGCTTAAAAGGTGGCAACCCTAAGTTAGAATCATGTTTGCAAAAATGGGGGCACATGCAATTGCAACACCTTTGACCTGCTTATAGATGGTTCTTTCAAACCAAATAAAATTGTTTTTCAAAACAATTTCCATTACAATGAACAAAGCCTTGACCAGTCTGTCATTCAGACAAGTATTGTGACATAAATATAGTGTGAACCACTCCAGACCTGTGTCATGGGGAATAACTGAAAACAGGTCTTTGATGTCAGTGGTGACTAAAATTAAGTTCTCATTAAATGTTTTATTATGGATCTTACTATTGGTAATGGCTCAGTGGACTTACTGGCTCTCACCGGTCTTGAACCAGGTCTCTGTGTCAATGTATATGTCAGCATTTTCCAGGGTAAGGACTGCCTATAGGGAGTGTTCTTTTTTGCTAGCATTAAGCAGCAATAACTTTATGATATCTGGATTATCTGGATTCCAACCTATTTAGGAATTTAAATTACGCCACACAAAAAGCCCCTTCTCCACTTGCAGTGTCTCACGGTTATAGTTTTTCATCATACAATTTGTGTTTTTTGGTATAGTGTAGATTGCATTCACCAAATAATGACAGGATGCGACTCATGCTGGATAAAAATTTTTTTTACAGATAATGGAGTCTGGTAGTTCACTTCACTCTACTTTTGGGAATAAAATGTATTATTTTTCTCATACAACTCAACTGACATAACCTGATACATCATTTATGTACGCTGCTAATCGATTGCTATGTCTATGCCACATTGTTCGATCTGATGCTTATAAACTGCTATTATTTTCTAGTCAACAGTTACGTAATACTTGTTTTGTCTGATGCTTATAAACTGCTGTCATGTTCTTTCTTTCTTGCCACCATGTGTGTAACTTTATTATTATTGAACAAATACAAAAATGAAGAAACAGGAGTAAGTCAGGAATCAAAAAACAAAACGTGAAAACTAAGCCATTAAGACTCCAAACTTCATGTAATGAAAATAAAATGAGTTTAATAGACACTAAACACATGTTTGCACTGTCCTTCTTCAGGTGTATATAACACAACCCATAACATCCCTCTCTTATGTATATACACAATCAATTAAATTACATTTATTTATTTATTATTTGTCATTTGTTAACCCGGTTAGTCCAATTGAGCCAAAAGTCCATTTTCAGTGGAGACCTGAGGAGAAATACTCCATAGCTTTACACAATTAATTAAATGTTTGATTAATTAATTAGCATTCATTAACAAAAATACAATTAAAAAACACTAGCTAATATTAAGTAAAGGTCTTTTTATATATATATATATATATATATATATATATATATATATATATATATAAACATCTTTTTGTATAAAAATATATAAATCTTCATAAAAATACAAAATAAACTTAGTTTGTAACCCTTTGTTGTTTCAATATCGGTTTCAAACTAATGTTCTCATAAAGTCTAGGATATCTATAAGATTCCATCTCTAAAATCCATCTAACCTTTGTACTCTCAGTAAAGCTAATCAGATTGCCTCCCCTTGGATTTACAAAAATGACTTCAGTCACTTTAAAAAATGATTAATGTTCACAACCAAGATTCATGATATTTCTAGCAAGTGCTTTAGTGTCCTTCAATCTATGAACATCATTCATATGCTTGTTTATAAGTTCCTTGAAGGAATGATTTATTTTACCTATATAATATGTATCACATAAACTACACAAGGCTATATATATCAGATTCCTTGTGTTACAATTAGCATAATTATTCAAAGCATATTTCCACCCTGTTATATCTACAAATAAATCTGTACTCTTCACCTTAACACACACAGAACAATTATTATAAAGGAAGCTTTTTGCTGAACGTTCTCATTGAGTGTTCTATTGAAGCATAACCTCCTCTTTAAATTCTTATGTCTGAATCACTCAGAGATGGTCCAGCTATATCCATGATCTGACTGTCCACGGTCAGAATGGACCAGTTTTGTCTTATAATGTCACATAGAGGACCAATATCTTTAGAATATACTAATGGAAAATGTATTTTGTCTATGCATGCATTTCCTTTAGCATATCGTTTCATATTAATGTGTATATCCAAATCACTCATAATGTCTTTGAAATAAGGGCATGCTATATTTTCTCTCTGCTGAACTATTTCAGAACTCTCTTTTGTCAAGAGTATTTTTATTATAACATCTGTTCAAAAATCTGAGATCAACTTCTCAAAATCTTGTTGAGCAGGGTGATAATCTGATGTAAGCCTAGATGACCTCATAAACTGCTCTTTAACTATATTATCAAAAACAAACGATGGATGCATACTAGTTCTGTTTAAATAAGGCATACTCTTGCATGGTTTCTGATCAATCAATGTAGCAAAATTATTCCCAGTCCTAATAATATTAACATCAAGAAAATGTACAGAGCTATCTGAATTTTGAAAATCGAACTTTAGAAAAGCAGTGGTCGATTCTAAATACTCATGAAACAAGGACAAGGACAATCGTGCATGATCACCTGTCTATATAAGAAATAAGTCATCCACAAAATGTAAATATAATTGTACATAATTCCCTAAATATATTATTCATAAGTACATAATTTTGTTCCTATTCTAAAAGTACTAAATTAGCATATGAGTTCGCACAGGGTGTATGCATAGCCATACCCATTTTCTGTAGTTAAATAAGCATGTTATTTTCCAACATCATCTCCAACAGCAGACAAATGAAATTTACTTTGTAATTGGAAAGATGTATTACCAAAAAAATAACTGCATATAAAATCGATACCATGCTAATTTGGAATGACCATAACAATGATCTTGCTTCTAGGGTTTCCATATAACAAGACCCAGTGCTTTCATGTGAGCGAATATACCATTCATTTAAGCAGGTTAAAACACATTCAGTATCCCATAAAATAATGGGACTCATATTGACTTCCACCCTTAAGACACATGCTAAATAATTCAAGACAAGCTCAGTTAACCATCCTTGTCTAGAGACTATTGGCTTCAAGGGTGGGTTCCTAGGATCTTTAAGAATCTTAGATAACCCTTGTATAACAAGTATGAGAGGCTTATTAACATAAAAATATGTCTGTTAAACTTGTTTTATTTTTGTTACATAAGAGTTTGGAGTCTTATTGACTTAGTTTTTATTGTTATTGATACAGTCCTTGTTAATTGTATTTTATTTTTTTATCTATTTTAATTTTATTTTTATCTTATGTTAATGTAATACTATAAGTTATGGAATTTTTCCCCGGGTTTCCATTAAAAAGGGGTTATTTTGTGCTCAGTCAGCAATTGCTAAATAAATAATAAACCATCATTACTACCCAACCTACAACCTTAAGCATCAGGATATAGTAGGCCTTACTCTCCCATCCCTGTTTACTAAGATACACAGCTCTGACTGTAGTTTCTCTGTAGTTACTCCAAAACTGTGGTAATACCCTCTTTACTATGTAATCAATCATATTAACTGCACTAATTACAGGCCCAGACTCAAACAGGTTCTGTTTAAACAATACAACGTAAATGCCAGAACATAGGACATATTGCTCAATCAACAGTACTCTGCAGTTGGTTAATTTCCTCGCACATCACCCAGTTCTGTGTTGACCACTATGTTTCTGCTTCTTGTAAATATGTACCTAGCTTCTCTATCTCCCAGCTCACTGTCATCTCACTACTTTTACCTTTCTCAGTCCCTTTGTTTTCTTGGACTCTGTGTCTTTACATAACTTATTTCTTGCTTTGTTCTTTAAACACCTTGTGTTACTCCCTACAATTTCCAGGGCTAAACCTTCTTCTCACTCTTTTCCTACTGCCTCTCCGATTCAACTTTTTTTTTTTGTAAAATGTACACCACAACATTGTGTAAAGTTTGTATATAGTATTTCTCTTTCTGCAACTACTTTGTATTACCTTTGTGTTGCACTGTTGGTTGTAAAAATAAGTTTGTTATAACTTGGGCTGAGCCTGCAATTGGTCAAGCTATGATCAATGTTTTACCCCAGTAAGCAAACAGTAAATAAATAAAATAAAAATAAATGAAAACAGATTATGTTGCTTTGCTGAATTCTTGGTTAGGTTCATAAGGCATCAGTAACAAAGTCAACCCTTCCAGTTGTTAGAGCATTCAGCTTTCAGTAGGAATTCAACAGTAAGATAAATTAAAGTATTCTACAAACTGGATTTAAAGGAGTTAAAACTTAGGCTCAGATTCAGAGAAATATCATAGTCAGTGCTATATGAGCAATGCTACTATGCCCAGTAGCATGATGATGGCATTGTGCCTCAGAGACATGAAGCCACACACAGCAGCATCTCATTAGCAGCTCATTATCATGTCTCTTAATCAAGCACTAGCACTGTTAGACCTATGTGCACTAGTGTTTCCCTTATGAACACATGCATCGTGGTTGTTCAAGCACCTACTAACACACACACACACACACACACACACACACACACACACACACACACACACACACACACACACACACACACACACACAGATGAGGCCATCAGTTTCATCTCCTTTTATGACTTTGGATAGCTCAGATGTTTGACTGTGATCAAATGCATAAATAATGACCTAGAAATGCATTTCAGCTCACTGCTGTGAGAATCATACAGTATAATCCATTGCAACCCCACTCCTAGCTCAACAATCAAAGTCCCCAAATCAAGAAGAGATCTTAAATATTGCTCTTGTATACCAAGAAAGCTGTTGGTATAACAGGTTTTATGTAAGAAAGAATTTTCTGAAGGACTGAAAGTCTAAAACTCACACGTTTGTCATTATTTACCAGAAAACCACAAACTGCATGAGGAACAAACTGCAAATATGAGGCAAAATCATGGACAGTTGTGGACTATGCCCTTTGTGCATGTGTGTACGTGCATGCACAGACACACACCCACACAATATGACCATGAGTTAGAGTTACAGCCACTTGTATGACTGTACACCTCAGAAGACTGTTTGATATCATGTGAATAAATAAACATATGAAAATGGATCAGAAATGTATATCAGCTTGCTTCTGTCAGAACCATATAGTGTTAAAATAATGGATCAGAAATGCACCATAGCTCACTGATATCAGAACCATGCAGTGCAATCAACTGCTACTGCTCCATATGTAAGGGAACACATTCAAGTTGGCATTCAGTACTACATTTAAATCCTCACCCCCAAAAACTATTCTATTACCCCTCCTTCTCATGCATGCCACTACCATTAAAATATCTCAATAATCTTGTTTGTGTATGAATCATAAGAGATTTCCAAGACCAACTCTTTCCATTCTAAATGAGGTTTGGTAACAAACCAATTTGTCCAGGGGCATCTTCAGGTGGGGGTTAGATAATACAGTAGTAGGAAATAAGAAGAGGTTGGGGGGATAAAAGTGTTAAATGGGAATGTGGGATGGCTGGGAGGATATGAAGTAACAGTAGGGAGGGGCTTAAGGGGTTTGGGCAAGTGTAACTGGGTAGGGAATCTCATTTTGGCGTGAACTTGCTACTGTAACACGTCCATGACGACCTGTAGGTACTCTGACCCAGGTAGGCTTTGAATGACTTTTGGTTGCTGGGTAAATTATGTATATATTTATTTTTTCTCAATCTCTCTCTCTTTGTTGGGGTTCATGGATCATGGCTGGTTTTGGTTGTGGACGCGTGGTTTGCAGTTGGTCTTGGTGGACGTGAGTTTTGTGCATGGCTTTGTTGATTAGATGGGAGATTTGGTGTGGAGTGGTTTCTTAGTCTTTCTGGGTGTCTCTGTTTCAGTTCACTTGTTGTTTGAAGTGGGTTTTGGTAGCAGGGTGAGGCCTTTCAGACAAGTTAATTCTGGTGGCTGAAGTGTGTGGGAATACAGCTGGGGCTTGCATCGGTGGTTGTATCCTTGCATTGGTGATCATTTCCTGTGTAGCTGAAATGATTGGGTAGAACTGGGGCTTGCATCCATGATTGGTTTCCTGTCTAGTGTAGGATCAAGGTCCTTGTCACATTCTCGTGGGTAGCTGAATTGCTTCTTTTGGTGAGGAATGTTGTTTTCTTAGGATTTCAATTGGGGTTTGGGTTTTGCTGGTGGGGGCAATCTATCGGCTTATTTTGTGAAATTATTTCCTCAGCTGAACCTGTGAGTAGTTTCACGGGGTCTTAGTGAGTTGGTTTGATGGTTGTCACCGTGCATGCATGGTGGCACCAACAGTTAGAGGAGTGAGGCTGTCATATCTCCCGGATGTCCAGATTTCCACAGAGTATCCAGATGTGGATTCGTATTCTGGTCGATTCTTCCTTGAAATTTGGGGTTGAAGTTTGAGGTCGATAACGGACAGACATTCAGTGTCAGCTTTCACATTGTGCAGGGATACTCATTGTTGGGGATTTTCAGGTATAAATGAGGGCAGTGTAGTAGAGAGCTACCCAGACAGTCCAGTCATAGTAGGAGCAATGGGTTTTATACAAAATAATTTATGAATGTATTTAAATATGTTAACGGTGCATGTAACTCTGAACAAATTGGAGAAGGAGTCATTACAGGGCATGTGACGGGTGCTGTGCAGAGCACTTCTGGCTAACATCAAATATTAAACAATACTAATTCATGAACTTTAATCAGGTTTTGATTTGGTACTGGGGTCCATTCCTGTCAGGGTATTGAAAACCCAAAAGACTTGGAGAAATTATTAAAAAAAAAAAAAAATAGGTCAGGCATGTCAGTCTCAAACTCCCTACCCTTCCTAAAATTTGGGCTGATGCAAGATCTGTTATTCTGTCAGCTTTCTGAGTTCACAAGAGTGTTAAGGAGCACAACAGCAAGAGCGATGCTTTTCTCCATTTGCTCCCCATTTATCTGTACTGTTAAGTAGCCCAACAGGTAGCATACTTGGGTAGGAGAATTATCGGTAATCATATTGGGTATTCTCGTGTTAGGGGAAATGTTCCTGATTAACAATAGAAACCTGAGTGGTGCATGCAGGTATGGTGCTAACAGCCATGGGGAGGGTTATGGCAGGGTATTGTTGAATTTATTATTTTGCCTTGCACTTTGAAAACGGCACTCACAGTAGCTCAGCAGGTAGCAGCTTTGCCTTGCATGCAGTTGACATGGGTCATATTTTCACACCAGACAAATTGACTAGCAATACCACAGTGCAGCATGAGAGGTGTGCGACAGTCCTTACTGTTTTAGTTATGGCTTTGTCCATATTTCTTCCTCTAAGATGTTGAGAGGTAGGCTTTACAGTTTTAGTAATTATCTGAAAAGTTAAGAAGTTTGTGCTAGTCATAAAACCGTGAGGGAGTCATTATTTTTGGTAAGCTGTTCCGTACATTTCTTATGTGTGTTTATGAAAAGCACAGCTATCAGTGTTATTGAACACGTGTCATTGAAAGCAGTTGGACACTGCTTGCAAAAGTCTATATGGATGTTTGGTTTTGTTTTCGGATTCCTGTACTTAAAGTGACAATGATAAAGGTAAGTTAAGGAGGTGACAGGTCATACTTTTAACATTCGAGGAAGGCAATATCTTTTGGTTCATTGATTCACCTTATGGGCCAGATTCGTGAAAACCTACATTAAGTGTATAGCATTTTCAGTGAATGGACAAGATAAGCATAGCCCCTACTTAATTCATGTGAATCCAAAACCTGTTATCCTGTCAGGTTTCTCGTGTTGTGAGAGCAGTGTTTAAAATTGTTTCTATTTAGGCCTTAGAGGTATACACAGAACGGTCAGGTCTTTGCCTCATATTTTGGTCCACATTTTATAAAAGTGTGGTTATCTGGCCAGTTATTACAGTTTGAAAGTAGACATGATGACAAACATTTGAGTTTCAGATCTCCTACCCTTCAGAGGTGTCATGTTAATGTAACATTGGTTATCTGTCAACTAAGTTTGTAAGAGCAATAAGTTTGGTTCCTGGGTGGGGCTTTGTCCCACTTTAGTTTGTGGCTTTGTCCAGGTGTTTTGCTCTGGGAGGTGGAGAGGTAGGACTTGCACTTAAGCTTACTGCTGTCTGTAGTAAATGGACTTGGCTGCTGCCCAGAAGGGACAGAATGGATGTATTTATCTTGTAGTTAAGGCAAAGCACTTTTTTTTTCTCCCATCATTTTCTCTGAGAAATTGGGAGGAAGGCAAGTGTTAGCAGGAGAGCACAGATAGGTTCTCACTTTAACACTGCTCTTAAAAGTTAACACGGCTCTTACAGTTGGGGGATTGCTTGTGTCTGAAGTAGGATAGGCAGGCAGTTTCTGGGTGGTGGGGTAGGAGTTTTAGGGAATATCTCTTTTGTTGAATTTAGCAGCGTGCTTGGAGTCCTTGTTTGGTTGAGGAAGATGGTGGTTTTCCCGTGGAAGTGAGTGCACGCTTTTAATCTGAAATCTGTTGGAATCTTTTGGAACCTCAGTAAGGGTATGGGGGTTGTGGTAGGTAAGCTTCCCCTTTGACATGGATGCCATGGCAGGTGCTGTAATCTGCTGTACGGGCAGATGTATGGAGGGGTTTCAACTTTACTCTGACTGTTTATTCTCTCATCTTCAAGAGACAGGACTGCTGCTGCTTATAATGTGGAACAAGGAGTAAAAGGGGGGAACACTTGGTAATGACTCACTACCAGCTGGCAGCTCATATGATAGTTAAAATGGGTTGAATTTATTTGCAGTATAGGCCTGTTAATGAAATAACCAGATTCAGTTCTACTTGTCATTGTTTTCAGGAAAATATTTAACTTGGAATGTGTGACAGACATGTCAAGGTGGAAGTTAAGGAACATGAACTTCTATGACCCCAAATGAGGGACGTTTCTTGAAATGAGGTATGCTCGAGAGGTATGGCATTTTTTGAGGATAGTTACTCTTTGATAAGCATCTTAAATTGGTGCTGAACTATGTCAGTTGAGATGATTGTGGAGAGAAGCAGCACATGGGAGTGGCTGCAAAGGTCATACTCTCTAAAGATGAATATGTACTTTCGTATAAGAGTGATTGCCCATGGACATCCTTGTAGTGCTCGTTTACTGAAATATTGCCAAGGCTGATATGTAATTAACATGATTCTATCTGGTTTTGTATGGAAATTACAAGAAGCCATGTATTCTGATATTTAGATGTCCCCTCATCCGCAGTGTATAGGTGTAACACAGTCAAGTAGAAGTTTCATTTCCGTTCTGTGCTTTACTAGAGTCATTTAAAAGCATAGGTTCAATTGCTGCTGTTTGTCTCATAAAACTGTTTGGTAGTATGTTCCTCACTGTCTAAATACGTATTTGCTGGGGACTCGGCAGTGCCAGATTACTGAGGATAAAGGATGAGGGTTGGGTTACTAGACGCTTAGTTGATGAACAAAGTAAGTCTTGACAGTGGCTGATGTTGTCATTAAGAAGTTTTGGCATATGTGGGTACAGAGAATTTACAGTTTTATTTCTTTTGCAGATGGAGAAGTACTGAGTTGGCATGCAAGCGGCAGCCTGAGGTAGGACGGTGACCTGAAGGAACTGGGCCCCAGAGGTGATGGAGGCTGTTCCAGTGGATGTCCCAGTTGCCAGAGTGGTGTGCAGTAAGGTCACAGATGAGGGAGTGCAGAGTGAGCGCCAGTCAGTGGCTTGATGGAAATGGATTTGAAAGGTAATGGATTCTGCTGGGGTGGATGTCTCTGTTTGCTTGAGTGGGGCACAATGAGGTATTAGGTAATCTTACTTTATTTGGGCTCATTAAGGCACATCAGAATTGGTGCAGGTTGGGGTAATGTAGGGGCAGGGGAGGAGGAGAAGGTATGTTGGGGATGGGATAAATCAGGGTTCAGGGTTGTTTTCAGGGTTTGGGGTTGTTTAGGTGTAGTTTGGGGTTCCCACAGGTGGGGTGCAGTCACAATACTCATACGCTCATAGGAAATTGTTTGTGGAGGGTTATTTGAGGCATTTGACATGAAGTGGGAGTTCCAAAAGGTGTCATCTTTTGAGTGATGAATCTGTCCCTCAAGTAGGTTCTACTACTGTCACATACCAGGTTAAGGCTTGAGAGTGAGTCTCACTTGTACTATTTGACTTATGTTTTGAGCTGCTAGGAATTGTTTTGGTACATGCATGACTTGAGTGTAGGTTGAGCTGGTGATGGTTGAGCACATTCATCTGTTAATATACAGACTTCCTCAGAACAGATGAAAGCGCTCAACCATCTGTATTGGTGTTATATTCAATAAAAAGTTTTGCCTGTTCGAGCTGCACCGTATATTATTTATCCTGCACCAGGAGTTGGAGTTTCTATTGTGGGTTCTACAGTCGTTTTGTTTATTTGTGGCAGTTACTTGAGTAGTTTTCATGAGATTTACTAAATCTGTGCTTTGTTGAGCATTGTGGTGCCTTTTGGAGTATTTCGGTGGGATGGTCTTTTGGCAGTTGGACAGGGAGGTTGATGGAGATTTCTATCTGTTGACAAATGAGGTAAGTGATGTTTGGTTGGGGGATATAATTTAGGGGGGGTTGGGTTGTGGTTTGTTGGATGGAAGGAAGGAAGATTGAGGGGATGTTGGATATTTGGAGTTTCATGTTAATCTGGTTTAGGAGGTTCATATGGAGTTGTTAGGGATTAGGGTTCATTTTCATGGTTTAATATGGCACTTGTACGGCTTGTGGTGTTCGTGCTGCTAAAATGCCATGATGGTCGTTTAAATGTTTTATTGCTTATAATGGATAGTTCATGTGATGGTGGGATTGCTATTACACTGAATTTTGAAAAGCGATATCATTTGTTCATTATTGTATTCATTGGGTAGTAAGTGGGGCTGCAGTTTGGTATGCTGGTATGCAATGGCCTCTATGTGGTTTCAAGTAGCAGTGGGTTAGTGAGCTGGTTGTCCACTTGTCCAGTAATGACTTGGGATTCTTTAGCTTCTATTGGTAGCTTGATAAGTGAGTATTTAGCTAATACATAGTGGCTATGCTAGATTATGAGGTTACAGTTTGTTAATTTAGCACTGGAAAGGGTTAGTGGTTTACTTTCAGCTATTTAGGCAGCTGGCTACTTTCGTTGTTTATGTGACGTGGCTTTGGGAGATGATAACATGGATCCAGTTTGGTTAGAGAGGTTGGGGTACACCAAATGATGGTTGGCTTAATGCCTTTAGTAGTGGTTAGGTTGTTGAATGTTTGGTCGGAGAGAGGGGGAACGGCCTGGTCAAGCTGGTGGGTGGAGAAGAGGGGCAGGCTTGCCCTCTTCTGTTCCCCCTCTGGTGTTGGATGTTCAATTCAATGAGTTGGGTAAGGAAAGTGAGCAGTTGGACGCTGCTTGATAAGTAAAATAAGTGAGTGGAGGTAAGAACGCCGCTTATTTGGTTGGATGCGTATTTCAATAAATGGTAAATGACATGAGTGGATGCTGCTTACTCGGTCAGGATGAGCGGGGTCACACTGTCCTAGTTAATGTTACATGGATGTTATGGTGTGATTAATACCAACTATACCATGTGTCAATTGTAGTTAATAAATATTGGTTAACAAAATTATGTTTATGGAAGTTTAATAAAGGTCATCAAATATCATTTGGTGTGATGTGTTTATTGAAGGGGACCGGGACAAATGAGGTTTGGTAACAAACCAGTTTGTCCAGGGACATCTTCAGGTGGGGGTTAGATAATACAGTAGTAGGAAATAAGAGGGTGGGGGGATGTAAGAGTTAAATGGGAATGTGGGATGGCTGGGAGGATATGAGGTAAGGGTAGGGAGGGGTTTAAGGGGTTTAGGCAAGTATAACTGGGTAAGGAATCACATTTCGGCATGAACTTGCTACCCGTCCTCCCTCCCACTTTTCTGGATAGAATAGTAGGGATTGTAGTTATTTTATCAGTCTGGGTAGGGTAGGCTTGCCCTCTTCTGCTCCCCATCTGGAGTTGGATGTTCAATTCAATGAGTTGGGAAAGGAAAGTGAGCAGTTGGACACTGCTTGATAAGTAAATAAGTGAGTGGAGGTAAGAACGCCGCTTATTTGGTTGGATATGTATTTCAATAAATGTTAAATGAAGTGAGTGATGGTACGCTGCTTCATAAGTAAGCGAGTGGAGTGGACTCTGCTTAATGGGTCAGGATGAGCGGGGTTACTCTGTCCTAGTTAACATTACATGGATGTTATGCTGTGATTAATACCAGCTATACCATGTGTCAGTTGTAATTAATAAATATTGGTTAACAAAATTATGTTTATGGAAGTTTAATACAGGTCGTCAAATGTCATTCGGTGTGATATGCTTATTGAAGGAGAAAGGGACAATTGGCACCTGATCACTATGTATCTTCCTACCTCTTTCCATTCTACTATTTCTGAATTCTAGTTTAAGCAGTCCTTCACTAATTGCCTCCTGTCTTCCCCCTAGACCATGGTATTATTCATACTAACCTGATTAAATGCAAGTATGGGTGAAAACTTTTGTGTGGATCTCTTTGGGACTGGCTATCGCACTAGGATGCACAAATTATAACAACACTGTATTTATATGTCAGTAAATCATGTGCTTTTTGACAAACAACTGAATTTGTGGGAATAATGGCTAATCTGAAATTATAAATTTATAATGGAGAAGTGAAACAGAGGTCTTTGGGAACAGCAGAACCAGCTGTGGTGGTGGAATTGGTAGTTGAAATGACAGCCGAGAAATGAGGATGGGTTGTTGGGGTGAGGGTTGTGATAGCAATAATTCCTTTTAACAGGATCCAAATGGAAACTGGAGACCTACAGAGGCACTCAAAATGTTAACACCTGTCCTGCATATATTTATCCTGCTACAGTGGCCATTATGAAATAAGAAATTAATGTTTATGTACAAATCTCTCTATCTCTCTCTCTCTCTCTCACACTCACTCACTCTCTGTCTATCTATATGTGGCTATAGCTGTCTTTCTTTCTATCTAGATTCCATCAGCCTTCCCATGACCAATTGACCCATTCATTCCCTGCAGGGTGAGATAACACAATAGGATCATAGGAATCCAGGAAGTCATGACAATTTTCTAGTTAAGCCATAACCTCCAATCCCAATGACAACCAATAGGTTTGTCTTACAAAACAGGCTGCGAGATATGAATGCTATGAAGCATCATGCATGCCTGTCTCTTGCTTTAGCATGAGTTGCATGCGGTATATGCCTCCATTGTGGCTCAATTACTGCTGCAAACATGCAGTACAGCAAGCCTCTGTGGAATATCAGTACAGCAGCAGCCTTAGCTACCTGTATCCCCCTAGAATGGGTAAGCAGCAATTGACCTCTTATGCCTGTCCTCCTTCCTGGGCTCCTCCAGCATTCAGGTCAAAAGTCAATCCTAGGTCATCTGTTTCTTGGTGGTTGTGATTTTACCTTTGCAAAGGCCAACCAACTTTTCATCTTGAGATACAACCTATCATTTAATTATGTTTTTTTTTGTGGTATGTTCCCATCTGTTTGGTTGAAGCCTAGTTCTGTGGGAATGCATCTATGATACTTACTGGCACATGTACTCTTATCATGTGTGACTGAGGCCTGGATGTGCTGGAATCCTGGTGAGCACAGGTTCTCCCAAGTAAGACAGACAGCTGTACTGCATGTGGGATTAGTGCGTTTGTTGTAAAATATTTCTGTATTTGATCAGACTCTCATCAGTTGTCAGCTAATAGTGGCTGATATCTAGCAGTATGACAGAAATTTTATCGTAATGCACGTGATACACCTTGAAGGCTGGGTATGATTTACATAACAAAGTAGTTTGAGGTTATCAATGAAAAATCTTGCTAGGCCCTGTCTTAATTGGGATTTGTTGACATTGCAGTCCAACTAGAAGCCTTCACCTCCATTTGTTTGTTATAGCACCTGTTAAAATGTAGGTGGCGCTGTTGTAGAGGGGATGATAAAGTTCCCTTTTTTCTTTCCTTTATAATGAACAGAAAGCTCATCTCTGCCATTTTTTCTGTATCGACAAGAAGCTTATGATACTGACTCATTTCTTTATTAGGAAACACCTGCATCAAGGAACAAAATGCATCCAAAAAACAGCTGCTGATGGCATACCTTTTGTGATGATATATGTACTGCTTAACTTTCCTTTTGCATAGCATGTTTATGTTTTTTTTTTTTTTTTGAAATGTGTTCTTAAGGAAAATTAGCAGCAAACAAAAATTAATGAAAGCCATGTTTCGCAACTGGACTAATTTTCCATTCGCATTACTTGTTCTAATGCAAGTTAATTGGCATTGTTTATGAGTTACTTGCACTCATTGTTTACATTATAGCAGCAGTAGTTTGTCATAGAAACCAGAAGCTTAAATGTGTGAAATTATCTGTTACAGGTCTGTCATCAGTATAATTAGCACTGTTCCAAAGTTTAATGACATCTCTGCGCAAGAACAATTGTTGCCAAAGGGCTTGAAGAAAATCTTGTGAAGAATTTGAAAAAAAAAAGGTGATGTGCTACATTGATGCATGTCTTTTCTCATAAATGCCAATTTACAACTTCCAGTTTAGCTAAAGGGACTATGCAAATGTGCAGAGCTGCAGCGTGAGCTTTTGGTTTATACCTTGAAAAGGGGTCACTGTGGTATTTAAATTCAACAGCTTCCTTTGCTTCCATTACAGATGTGATCTACATTTTTAAAAGCTGTTGTGCAGCAGTTAATCAGACTCTGAACCTATAATTTGTCTAGGGCTGTCATTGTGTTTATGGCTTTGTTACAAGACAGGTTTGGGAGGATTGACTCTAACACTGTAATTACAGGGTCTAACTTCCTATACATCTATGGGCTCCAAGAACGAATCAGCTAATTAGCATTACTGGTGATGTTGTAAACTTTCAGGGAAAGAAAAACATTCTAATATGTTATTAATGACTCCTATTACAGGCTATCTTGTGTGATTTAGCCTAAATAATATCTGCATAAGCTAGTGCAAAGCTCTGATGCTCTTTCTCCATGTGCCCCATATATGTTTTTAACTTCAAAGCAAATTCACAGAATTACCTCACATTCATTGATTCAATTATAGCCAATTTTACCTTTTGCTGTATACAAGAACTTGTACTCCTACAATGCATTGTAATCTTGTACCATGGATAAAAAGGATTTGTTTTTGGCACTTGTAAGATAAATACCATTTATACTTAAAAATATTACTTTATTCTCTAAAGTGTTATGTTTTTTATTTACTCTTAACTTTAAAGTCAAAGCCAGTGCATATTATATCTGGTGTACATTTGTTTATGTACTTATTTATTAGCAATCAGGTACGTGGACAGGTTGAAAAATCATTTTTGTCCATGACCCAGGCTGTAAAAAACAAGTATGACAGTGTTAATAGCACATATACCATATTTATTAATACATTTGGAGTAGAATTTTCATAGGTTTCAGGATCTTAAGTTAGAATTGTTGCTGAAGTGTTGTTAGAAAAAAATGATATAGTGTATGCTGAAATGCTTATGTCCATGAAGCACACAATGGTAATAAGCTGTTTGTTACAGCAAGCAGGTTGTTAACCTGTCCTGTTTAGGTAGCTGCAGCAGTTTAATAAAACTGTAGGCGATGCTCATGCACAGCTATCTAAAGTACGCACATAAACTAGAAGCTCAGACGTCTGCTGAAAAACATGAGGGTGAGGAGGTACTTAATGAATATTAGCAAATACATGTTTTACAGTTTCTCTTAGCAGGAAAGGACCAAACACTACTGAAATAATGCATGGGCTTCTCAAGATGGTCAGCCTACAGTTTTCTTAACTTAAGGTTACTTTAGCAACCAGATTGCACAACATGAGGTATCTATTATGTGCTTCTTAATCGTCAACATATAAACTTGAAGGGTGTATGAAACCACTTATTTCACAAAGTAGTTTTTGTTTTGCCTAATGGGTATGTTTGAAATAAGAATTCTTAATTTACAAATGCTGAATTTTCTGACAATGCCTTCAGATCTGGATCATCAGCATGACCTCATGGTTAAGGCATGGGGCTGCAGAGCTTTTCACATATGTTTAAATCCTATTAGCTTTCATGACTATACCATGCAGCTTTGACAGAACCACCTAACTTCTATGTGCTTTTTGATTTCTCTTAGAAAGGGAAACTAAGTGGTACTGTTGGATTAAATGGCCACCCCTTCCCCAAAAACATACTTCCAAGACAGCAATACAGAAGAAATAAAATAGATGAAACAAGTTTTTATACTGGTTTGCATGAATAGAACAATTATGTGATTTTTTTTTTCATATATATCTAAAGCTATATTCCATACTGGAATTCAGTATTCCTTTGAACTGTGATTTCTGAATTTTGAAAAAATAAATCATATTTTGTTCTTTGCAAGCCCCATAACAAATAATACATATTAGTGGAACCCTAAGCATAAACTTATACCAAACTCACACTCTTCACAGTTTATTACTACACTGACCCGTCTTTCCATTTGAACAGAGAAAACAGAAATGCAATAAATTTATTTTAAAGTATTTTTGCAAGAATACTGTGCCATGTCCATCCCTTGAAATAGTTTCTATGCCCCATACTTGCAGTAACTAAATATGTTAGCTCTGAGGTGCACCAATGTGGAAATCTCAGCAGTGTGACCTTACAGTTAGTATATTTGGAAAGTAGGATTGTGGGCTGGAGTCTCCACGTTAGGAAGATATATGTTGTCCAACAGTACCAAGTAAAACACTCCAGTGATGTAATGGGCTGTGGTATAGTAGCACTTAGTATATTTGATGGGTGTGGTAACACTCCAGTAATGTAATGGGTTGTCGTACAGTAGCACTTAGTATCTTTGATGGGTGTGCTAAATCTCCAGTGATGTAATGGGCTGTGATACAGTAGCACTTAGTATCTTTGATGGGTGTGGTAACACTCCAGTGATGTAATGGGCTGTGGTACAGTAGCACTTAGTATCTTTGATGGGTGTGGTAACACTCCAGTAATGTAATGGGTTGTCGTACAGTAGCACTTAGTATCTTTGATGGGTGTGCTAAATCTCCAGTGATGTAATGGGCTGTGATACAGTAGCACTTAGTATCTTTGATGGGTGTGCTAACACTCCAGTGATGTAATGGGTTGTGGTACAGTAGCACTTATTATCTTTGATGGGTGTGCTAACACTCCAGTGATGTAATGGACTGTGGTACAGTAGCACTTATTATCTTTGATGGGTGTGGTAACACTCCAGTGATGTAATGGGCTGTAGTACAGTAGCACTTAGTATCTTTGATGGGTGTGGTAACACTCCAGTGATGTAATGGGCTGTGGTACAGTAGCACTTAGTATCTTTGATGGGTGTGGTAACACTCCAGTGATGTAATGGGCTGTGGTACAGTAGCACTTAGTATCTTTGATGGGTGTGCTAACACTCCAGTGATGTAATGGGCTGTGGTACAGTAGCACTTAGTATCTTTGATGGGTGTGGTAACACTCCAGTGATGTAATGGGCTGTGGTACAGTAGCACTTAATATCTTTGATGGGTGTGCTAACACTCCAGTGATGTAATGGGCTGTGGTATAGTAGTAGTACTTAGTATCTTTGATAGGTGTGGTAATACCTGTAATTTTAACCCAGTCAATTCATATTTAATGACTGCAGACTGTCTGCAGAATGTGCATTCATAGGCTTCCCTAACTTTTGTTTAAATTTTTACAGACACAAATCCCAAGTTGTAACATAGTGTTTTCTAATGCACCACAGTCTTTCTGAATCTGATTTGATCAAGACTAATATAATAAACAGCTTTGATGACCATGTTTATTATTCACTCTAAGATTTTAATGTTCTCATAGCTAGGAGCTGCAGATGGGTGCAGCCACTGCATGGTGGTTGGGGGGGGGGGGCTTTGCCTTCCTATGTAAGAAATTTTTCTCCTAAAGTCCATTCTATGTGCTGAGCTTCACTGAGTAGACTTTCATGAGATAGTCATTGATGTTGTAAACCACATCCTTCAAAATGAAGAATGAAGTTATTAGACTAACCGAACAAGTGGCGTAAAAGTTTAAGATTGTAGTATAAATTCCAGAAAAAAGAAGGAGCTTTGTAATCTTTTATTAAGGTAAGTATAATATAATTTACTGCATTGATGGTTTGGAATAGCCAGCCTTATTTCAATTCTCTCAGTATGCGTCTAGAACCTTCCAAAGTAAATCTTCTTTTCCCTGTGGACAACAATTCATGGTTTCCTTTCTAAAGAAACATTTGGCCTATTTATTTAGTAAATTTCCTAGCTTGCTGTACAAAGGCATGTCCATGACATCATTTCAGAGTAATCAATATTGAATAAATGGCATTCCCATCATGAGCTGTAAACAAGTGCATGGATTTTAGCAAATTTTGGGGGGATTCTGTCACTGGCAAATCATGTTGCATTAGGTAAAAAAAAAAAAAAATAGTAAAAGCCAAGTGGTACACTTCAGGTTTTAAGACAACACTCTAAAGTCTGCACAAAACCTTCAAAGAGTCTGGCTAGTTGTACTGGTTAGTATTCTGTAAGTCCATGAAGGATGCTTTTATTAAAAGATGCTGGTATGTTTTTGATGTTCATCGTGTTTCACTGTTGCAGTCATTACAATTGGGTTATCCTGCTGGCAGGCTATCCGCAGTCGGCTGAATTCCAAAGTCTAGGTCCGGCGTCGGTTGCTGTCATCTCCTCCCTGACGTCAGTGCGCCAGGGGTATAAAAGATGCAGCTGACGCCATTTTCTTCAGTCTTTCTTGCCGCGCGGTGCCCGAAGCAAAAGCAGTTCGCAAGTGCCGGTCGGCCGACTCCTGAGATTTTCAAATTCGAATTTCAGATCCGAAGTCTTCATTAAAAGCTAAGTACCCCATTGGGGAAACTTTTTTCTTGCTCCAGACCAATGTCAGAAAAAGTTAATAATTGTATTTCTTGTGGGAAGCAAATACCTCATAAGGATTTTCATTCTTACTGTATTCCTTGCCTAGGCCCTGACCACGACGTTGCTAGTTGTCAGTTTTGTGCTAGATTTAACCAACGCACTATTAAGCGTCGGTTCAACTTTGCATTTCATTACTTTGGCAGACGATTTAATTATATAATGCCATCGGAACAGCCGACTACCGGAATTTACAAAAAACGCAAAGAAAAAGAAAAGGACAGGCATCCGAAGTCCAAAACTGACGACGAGGCTTCTTCTAGGCCAGTTGCCGGTTCGCCGGTTCTCAGTGAGGCGCTTTCACAGCCCCTGACGACCGCTACTTTAGAGCCACAGGCCGATACCGATTCCCATGTGGAGTCAACCAGGCCTACTGAAACTCAAGGTATTGGACCTTCGGAAACCATTCCCTCAGATGGGTCCAGAGCCGTTGAGCAGGCATCAGCTTCTGAGGGCGTTTTCAGGCCTACACAATTATATGTTAAAACATCTTCAGCTTTAGAGGCAAAAACTAAAGCAGCTTTAAAGACAAAGAAACAAGTACAACAGCCCCATGGACAGGCTTCCATGCCTGAAAAACAGATGCTCAAAAAGGCCGAAGACCTGATTACTTTGATCAGGGGTTCTCATCCCCCTCCTGACAAGAGGCCTAGGCAAGAGATAGAATATGAATCTTCAGATTAGGTTTCCATTTCATCTGATTCCTCTTCTGATCAGCAATACTCTCTTCCTCCTTATGAGGATTCTGATGCTGAAGAATCTATCCCCTCAGTTTCTCCTCCTGAGGATTACTCTTTTGGGGAAACACTGCATACCATGAGGGAACATTTCCACTGGGAGAGCCAAGATTATTCAGAATCAAAGAAAAGGCTCAGGGACTTTCTTTTACTGCTTGGAAACTGCAATACACCAACAAATTCAGAGGAAGACACAAGAGTAGTAGTAGATATCCATTTTATTCCTTCTGTCCTGGTACCTCAGCTGTTCGCCTACAATGGGACTTTCTTTTACTGCCTCAGCACATGCCCCTTGCTATTTTACCTGTGCTAGACATTGTAGATGATGTTTTTTCAGAGTCCAGTCTGACTCCTTACCTCCAGACAGTTAAGCCAGACAGATACTACAGGGTGCCAGACTCCCACAAGTTTCTTTTTAAAAACCCTGCTGCTGACCCAAAAACTATCTCTCAGGGTCCCAAGGGGGTCAAGGTCTCCTCTGCAAAAAACCCTACACCCTCTGACAGAGATTCAAGGGCACTGGACAGATGGGGTAAAAAGATTTACACTTCTGCTACCTTGGGTATAAGGGCTTTAAATTGTCAGTTTCATATGCTTAAATATCAGCAATACATAATGTTACTGCTTAAACAGAAAATGTTGACAAATTCTGAATGTGCAGAAAATAAAGAAATGCAGGATTTATTGCATGCAGCTGAACAAGTTGGAAAGCATACTTTACAATGTGGTTTTGATTCTTTGGAGGCCTCCTGCAGAGCCGCTGTTACAGGTTCTGTCATTAGGAGGCATGCTTGGTTAAAGGAACAGAATCCGCCTGATCATGTTAAAGCATCATGTTAAAGCAAAATTACTAGATGCTCCATTACAGCATGATACCTTGTTTGGTGTTAAAGCAGAAGAGGTGTTGAAGAAAATGGAGGACAAAGCCAAATCTATGCAGACAGTCAAGGATTTCTTACAGGTACAGCCTCCAAGATTTAGCAGACACTGGCCCACAAAGAATTGGTCCTTTCCAGTGTCAGACAGGCCACAAAGAGGCAGATACAGATGCCCTAGAGGTAGATCCCAGCCCCAAGGCTCATACAGGTCTAAACAATGGGGTGCTTCTACCTCCAAAAGTGGAGAAGACAAGTCACAGCCATACAGAAAGCAGTCTCAATGACTTCCCCCTACCAGCACCAAACACTTATCTACTGGCAGCTCCTTTAGGGGGAAAACTAGCACTTTTTTCTCAAAACTGGCACCTAATCACCCAGGACAAATGGGTCTTGAACATAGTGTCACAAGGTTACAGGTTCCACTTTCACACCCTGCCAAGGCCAAACGGTATGCCAGACCTGCCAAAAACTCAATGGGCAGAGGCACAAAAACAAGTTACATCCCTCATGGACATGGGGGCCATTCAGCAAGTACCACAGCAAGAGCAGGGACAAGGATTTTACTCAAGACTTTTATTGGTGCCCAGAAAGGACAAAGCCTGGAGGTCAATACTGGACCTATCTATTCTAAACACATACCTGGATATTCCAAAATTCAAAATGTTGACTTTGCAGCAGCTTCTGCCCATGCTGGGCAAGAAGGCTTGGCTCTTGACTTTAGACCTAAAAGAGGCATACCTGCATGTCCCAATCAGACAATCATGCAGAAGATACCTCAGATTCATAGCTGGCTCAATGCACTACGAATTCTCTGCACTGCCCTTTGGCTTATCTACTGCACCTAGGGTCTTCACAAAATGCCTGGCACCAGTAATTGAATTTTGCAGACAAAGAGGAATGCAAATATATCCTTACTTGGACGACTGCCTTATTCAAGCAGAGAACAAGGACATACTACTACAGCATCTGGCATTTGTAAAAAGATTATTAACATGCCTAGGGTACACAGTAAATGAAAATAAATCAAAACTTGTACCCTCTCAAGAGATAATATTCCTGGGTGCAAGCTTAAATACAACTGCCCAGATGGCTTATCTCATGCAAGACAAACAAAGGCAACTGACTACTTATTTTAAAAGATTGGCAACAAACATCCAATTAACTGCAATAAAAATTCTGCAGGCTTTGGGCTTCATGACATCCTGCATTCTGCTAATTCCATATGCAAGACTGCATATGAGGAAACTACAATGGTATCTAAAAAGTGTTTGGACTCAACATTGCCACAGCCTGGAAACAATAATTACACTCATTCCCTGCCTACAACAGGAGTTTCGATGATGGGCAAAGGCCTGTCACCACAACAAGGGGCAGCCATTCACCATACCCCCAGCAAGGCAAACATTGACAACAGATGCATCAGATTATGCCTGGGGGGCCCACATGGCAGGAAGATGTATTCAGTGCTCATGGTCTGCAATTCAAATGCATCTACATATCAATCAAAAAGAGATGCTAGCTGTTCAGAATGCCCTGACAGCCTTCAAGGATTTACTGTATCGCAGACAACTACTGATAAAGACGGACAATACTACAGTCATGTGGTACATAAACAAGCAGGGAGTCACACATTCCTACCCCCTTTGCAGACTAGCCATGACTTTGTGGGACACAGCATTGACTTACCAAGTAAATCTGCAAGCACAATTCCTGCCAGGCAGATGAACTAAGCAGAAACCTCATGGATCCCCATGAGTGGAAATTGGATCCACAAGTCTTCAACATGATAACAAGGAACTCGGGATGCCTGGACATAGATCTATTTACCTCCCCTTACAACTGCCAACTACAGAGATTCTGCACAAGGACTTATCACAAGCAAGCATGGAAAGTGGATGCTCTATCTTTCATCTGGAAAAACTTAACAATATACGCCTTTCCCCCACTGCCTCTCCTACCCAAGGTACTCCTAAAGGTCAGACAAGAGAAGCCAAAAATGATACTGATTGCCCCAGACTGGCCCTGCTAGCACTGGTACCCAATCCTAAGGAACTTGACCCAATGCCCAGCATGGACATTACCTCAAATTCCTCACTTACTGACCCAACAAAACAATCAGATCCTGCACAGCCAACTCAGGACCTTAAATCTGGCAGCATGGTGGATAATGTAGTTATTCAAAACACACCTCTTTCTAAAGTGGTTATGGATGTTATCTTGGAGGCCTGGAGGCCCAGTACCAGAAAATCTTATGCAGAAAAATGGAAGAGATTCTGCGCTTGGAACCAGACACAAGGATTTGACATGATTGTACCAAATATTCCTCAGATTTTACAATGCTTAACTGAGATGCTGGACAAAGGCCTATCCTTTTCATCAATTTAGATTCATGCTGCTGCCATTTCAGCTCATTACAATACAGAGCCACCTCTTTTTTCTCATCCATTATTAAGACAGTACCTCAGAGGAGCCAAAAACTTATGGCCTCCAAGGAGATCATCAATGCCTGCATGAGACCTCAATTATGTCTTGGAAAAGCTCACTCTGCCTTCTTTTGAGCCAGCCGCCACAGCTGATATAACATTTTTATCATGGAAAACAGCTCTGCTCCTAGCAATAACCTCTGCAAGACGAGTCTCAGAGCTACAGGCACTCATGGCTGTGGAACCTTTTATCATTTTCCATCAAGATAGGGTTTCTCTAAGGACAAACCCCACTTTTATGCCTAAGGTAGTGTCCAGTGTGGCCCTCAACCAGACTATTCATTTGCCTACCTTTTATCCAAACCCACAGAATAAGGGTGAGAAACTTCTGCATTCTTTGGATATACACAGACAGCTGCGCTTCTACTTGGACAGAACCAAAGCTTTCAGAAAGACTGAGCAATTACTGGCAGCATATTCTGCAGGATCACAAGGAAAGGCTATCTCAAAGCAGACTATCTGAAAGTGGATAGGTCACTGCATTCGTCTATGCTATTCTCGACATGGCAAATCTGTACCTAAGGGCATTAGACCACATTCAACCAGAGCAGCAGCCACTTCAGCAGCCTTCCTCAGAGGAGTACCAACCAAAGGCATTTTAGAGGCTGCAACCTGGAGTTCAATGCATACTTTTACAAAGCACTACCACTTACCTCTCTACTCCAAATCCAGGGCAGGCTTTGCCACTGCAGTTCTGCAGGGCCTCATAGCCGCTCCTAATTCTATTTAGTTCCAGCCACCCAACCTTAGCTTTGGAATTCAACCCAATTGTAATGACTGCAACAGTGAAACACGATGAACATAGTACAGTTGTGTACCTACCATAAATGTAGATGTTCGAGTGCATTCACTGTTGCAGTCCAGGTTACCCACCCACCATTCCCCTTATCTTTGCTGGACCTTATCTGTTCTTCTCTATTTCTATATAACCTATGTGGTGTATTTGCTTGTAGATGAAGGAAACTTGTTACTTAGTGCATGTATGCTTATTGACATATTTTTAGCCTACCCTTTTGGGAGCACCTGACATCTGGGGCAAGAAAAACTGAAGAAAATGGCGTCGGCTGCATCTTTTATACCCCTGGCGCACTGACATCAGGGAGGAGGCGACAGCAACCAATGCCGGACCTAGACTTTGTGTAAAAGATAATTCAAAGATCAATGCATGTTAGGTTCAAGCAAGGAGACAAAGCATGTAGGTACAAGGTTTGTCTGATTTTCCATAGTTCACCCTACAGTTTTTATACAGTTTTCTGCAAGTTCACAGAAAGATGCTATTATTAGATTTGCTGCTGACATGGTCAGATAATTGCTGCCTTGCAAAAACATATTTGAGAAAAACAACCTGGCCTTGGGCTTGTTTCAGCTTTCCTTAGTTTCTCACAATTCTTTCTCTAGTTCTGATATTATACATTCAAGGTACAGTCCTGGCCTCAATACACATTCTGATGACCATGGTGGATTTACAGACATCCATTGTTTTTTTTTCAGAGCTTCTAGCAGCTGCATATTTTCACACAGAATAAGCAGAATAAATGTATTAACTCCTTATAACCCTTAATGCACTAAACCTGCATATTGCAGTTATATATTTCAATACACTAAGCCTACATATTGCATTGCAGTTATACATTTTCATAGCATTTCCCCCTTTCAATATTTTATTCTACTTTCAAAACAAGCATAAACAGTTTTTCATCCCTTAACCATTTCCCACTCAGGATTTGCAGTTAGAGAGTCATTCAGTTCAAGCTTGTGAAAGTATTTCTTCAGCTTTTAGTATCAGTACCTCTAATTCAACATTCTGATATAAAGTCTTTGAAATTGAAGCGTCTATGAAATTTTCAACTAGTCCTTTTATACAGGGGATGCAGCAGCATCCATACACCATCAGTAAGGCTGCCTCTACACAGATGGCAATCAGAATGTTCATCAAGATGCTGCCCCAACCCCCGAACCATTTTTGGAAAAAGTCTGTCAATGGATTCGGTCCTGGTTTGGTCATAGCCGACACTTGCTGAATTACTTTGAGATGGCTGTCTATTTCATGTTTGTTGTCAGGAATAAACGAACAACACTCCTCCTGGATTAAAATGCACAAACCTCCTTTTGCTGATAGGGTGAAGTCGAGAGCCATGCGATTTTGAAGCACCACTGTCCTCATGGCTGTGAGTTCATCAGTCACCAATTCTAGGGCGGAAAAAGTCGCATTACTCATTGTTTCAAGAAGTTTGGATAGTTTTCTCAGCTCCCAAATTGATTTCACTGCTGGTATTATGCCCGCCCAAGATATGACATCATCACTCAGATCCATGTGCAACAGTCCTTTGTCATTCACATGGGCTAAATCATGGTGATATATCCAGGATGCATCAACTTGTCCCACTGGATTAGCGGGTTTCTTGATTTCTCGAACATTTTGAATTTTCCCCTGGGGTAGTGTCGATACATGTCGTATTGCTGGAATCAGATATGCCAGAAAACAGCTTCCAGAACAATTGCCTGGTAGCCATTTATATGCTCTATCACCACACATGAAGTAGCAGTCAGGAAATGCAACTGAGATGTTGCTGAATTTATAGTTGTCTGGCTTTTGTTGGGTCATAGCCCAGAACATTTTACTATACACAATTTGATTTTCATCAACCGTTTTCTTTCTTTCAGTGGAGTCATTGCTATTGCCAACTTGCAATTGTTGGCCCTCATTTGTCATAGTTCAGGAATTTCCAGTACAGTAATGTATCACTGTCATGTTACAGGTGCTATTTCCAACCTCTGTTTTTCTGTAGTTTTGAAAGCACACTGTTCCTCTTTTTGCCTTGGGTAAGAATATGGTCACTCTTTTAATTGATGTCACATTCACTGCATCTTTCAGCAGTGCTTGCCAGGTTTGGTTCATATTTAAGGGAATCTGTATTAAGGGTATTCCTTCATGTGCAGTAGGAATAGCTGCACAGACCCAGCAATTGGAGATAATGAGGGTGTCTGCATAAGCGTGCTTAATAGCCTGATAAGTATTGAAATTTGGGTGCCACTTTGCATGTTTACTTCGTTCTACTTGTGTGGCAGAGAAGAGAAATGGCCACAATAAAAATATTATTGCTACCAGTACAGTTAACAGGATGGTCATGCAATATTTCTGTGGGAATGATTGCTCTGCATTCCTGTTTTCTCCGGTTCCTCCAAACAGATGTATTTGGATATTTCTTGCTTCCATCATCTTCGCCTAGGACACGTGATCTTACTCTCTGCCCTATAAGACCTTAGCACCGGTGATTGCTTCACTGGATTTGAGATGGATCAGTTCCTATTGATCTGACCCCCCTTTGTAGCCAGACTTTTGTGCTTAGGGTCCTGATGGAGAGGTAAGGTCTTTGTCCAGCTCGAAGTTCTTCACCAACTTGCAGTGCATCAGATGTATCCACAAAGCTCGCGCTGCTATTTTGACTGCAGTAGGTGTTGAAAGAAGCACCAGGTAGGGACCTTCCCACTTTGGCGATGCCCAGTTCTTTCACTTCACGATTTTAATCCACACCCAGTCTCCTGGCGTCACTGCCACTTCTGATGTTTCGGTTTGTTTTTGACCTGAAACAGAATTAAACTGCAACAGATGTTTAGAACTCAACAACTTTTTCATATATTCAGCTAACATAAAATCAGCTTCCTGGTCTGATGACATGAGAGGTTTCCACTGGGGTGTATAATAAGCCCTCCCATACAGCTTTTCGAAAGGAGTCAGTCCTTTTGCTGTAGGGACGATTCTCTTGTTCAACAGTGCCAGGGGTAAACAGTACAGACAGGTTTTCCCTGTCTCAGCTATCAATTTCCTCAGTTTGCTTTTCAGTATACCATTATGTCTTTCAACCAGCCCTGCAGACTGCGGATGATATGCACAATGATTTTTTAAAGAAATACCAAAAAACTTACTCAGCTGTTGTATGGTTTGATTTACAAAGTGTGTACCATTGTCACTATAGATTCTCTCCAGAATGCCGAATCTAGGAATAATTTCCTTAACAAGTACTTTTGCCACTGTAGCTGCATCTGGGTTTTTGGTTGGAAAGGCTTCCACCCATCTGGAAAAACATATCTATAATGACAAGGCAATACTTCTTATTCTCACATTTGTTCAATTCTACGAAATCCATACAGATAGTGTGAAACGGATATGGTGGTGTGGGAAAACTCCCTTGCTTGGGCTTTATCGCCCCCTGTGCATGGTGTTTGTTACAAATAACACATTAAACAAAATTATTTAGAATAGTTTGTAAATCCGTACGTTGTGAACACCTGGTTTACCAACTGTATCATTCCCCCTGTTGAGACATGGCACTGCCCATGGCTCAACAATGCTGCATAGCAGAACAAATTAGAGGGGTATTGGTTTCCCTTCCTTAGAGATGTACAACCGCTTTTCGAGGATTGCTCCTCATTTTATCCATTGCTGTTTTTCAGCTTGCATAGTGAGTGTCTGCATTGTTTTTAACATATCCAGATTCAGAATTTCAGAGGGTTGTAATTCCTCGTTTAAAAGAAATACTTCTGTAGCTACTTGTTTTGCAGCTGTATCAGCTCTTGCATTACCTTTTGAAATCCTATCTTGTTGCTTGGTGTGAGCTGCACATTTGCAAATGGCCACCTTCTGAGGTAACTGAATAGATTCTAAAAGATCTAAAATAAACTGCGCATGATTTATAGGTTTGCCAGTAGATGTTATCATTCCCCGGTTTTTCCACTGTTGTGCAAACACATGTACAGTGGAAAAAGCATACTGGCTATCAGTAAAAATGTTTACACATTTACCCCTTGCTAAGGTACATGCCCGTGTCAGGGCAATGAATTCTGCTGCCTGTGCAGATAAATTGTGTGGTAAGGATTTTGCTTCTACAACCTCAGTATCAGAGACTACTGCATATCCTACTAGGTTATGTCCTGCAGGACCCCTTTTGCACAAGCCATCCACGTAGTATGTCACCTCGGCATCCTCCAAGGGGACATCTGTGAGATCTTTTATAGGTAATGTCTTTTGCTCGATTACCTGCAGGCAGGGATGTGGTGTGCCGTCTACAGGGGTCGGGAGCAGAGTAGAAGGTTTCAAAGTCGTGCATCGTTCAATTGTCATATGAGGTTGGCTCAACAATATAGTCATGCAGGACAGATGCCTAGCAGGGGAAAGATATGCCACCTTTTCTTGTAGCAAAATAATTGCGACTGTGTGGGGTACCCTCAGAGTGAGGGGGTGGAACAAGACTACTGAGGCCGAAGCTTGCACTGCCATCGCTGCTGCAACTACTGCCTGCACACATTGGGATAAGGACCGTGCCACTGGGTCTAATTGTGATGACTAGTAAGCAATGGGGCATTGCTTATCCCCATGTTGTTGTGTTAATACTGATATCATATAACCCTGCTTGCAATCTACAGTCTGGAAAAATCGTTTATGATAATTTGGTAATCCCAGAACTAGAGAGGATGCTATTAATTGTTTCAGTTTACAAAAGGCAGATTCTGCCTCTGATGTCCATTGTAACAACTCCTGCACTGCCATAGGCTTCTTATATATAAGATCAGTTAGGGGTGCAGTTTCCAAGGCATAGTTTGGAATCCAGCTTCGAGAGAAATTAGTGTTCCCAAGAAGGACATCATTTCCTTCTTGGTGGTGGGTTTTGGTGCCTGCAAGATTGCCACTTTTCTGTCTTCATCTAGAGTTCTACCTTCCCTGGATATCACATATCCTAGGTACTTAACCTGTTTTCTCCAGAGCTGCAGCTTATCTTTGTTTACTTTATGTCCTTCGGTGGCTAAAAATTGTAGAAGTGCTACAGTATCTTCCCTACAATCCTGCAGGGTGGGGGCCGCCAACAAAATGTCATCAACAAAGACCTGACTACCCTTTGGTGGATTAAACCTTGCCAAGTTACTTGATATTTCTTGCGAGAATATTGTAGGGCTCTCACAATATCCCTGTGGTAGTCGCGTATATGTGTATCTTTTTCCCTGAAATGTAAATACAAACCAATACTGGCTATCTGGGTGTATCGGTATTGAAAAGAATGCGTTACTAATATCCACCACAGAAAAATATTTTTGTTGAGGTTTTAAGTTATTTAACAGAGTGTGTGGATCTGGCATTATAGGCGCCCTTGGTACTACTGCGTCATTCACAGCTTGCAAATCCTGGACCATACGCCATTCTCCATTGGCTTTTTTAACTGGAAATAGAGGTGTATTACACGGAGAATTGGGAGATTCCACTAGCACCCCTCCCTTAAGTAATGCTGCTATAATAGGTTTTATCCCTGCCTCTGCATCTTTCCTTAAGGGGTATTGTCTTTTCTGTGGTCTAAATGCTGATTTCGGTGTGATATTAACTGGCCCTGCCGTACAGATAAGTCCTACATCTGATTTCCCTATTGACCAGAGAGTCTCTGGTATATCTCGCAAGGTGTTTTCTTCCTCCTTCAGTAGGAGCGTCCATCAGCTGTCTTCGAGAGAATGCAGGTGCACAGCTGGGTTGGTCTGTGTCACCCAATTCAGTTTCTGTACTTGTATTCCCTGTCCTGACAGTTTCAGTTCTGTTTGTTTCTCCCATCTTGTGGCTTTCTCCCCTAGGTCTGCCCACTGTATATTTTTATTCTTGGTCAAGCTAACATGTGGTAATCGATTAGATTTATAAAGTGTTAAAAATTCCTGGGGCAGCGAGCAGCTGACTACACTATTCCCTTCTGTGTCCCAGTACAGGTTACGTAGTACCAATCTATTTGTATGATTCTTAAATAATCTTTCTTCATATTCCTTATCGGGTCCTGGTGTATTACAAAAATATAGGGTACAATGTAACAGGTGTTGTTTATCAATATCGAGGGAGGGAAACTTACTGATGGCTACGTTCATCGGCTCCTTGGTTACAGTCCCTGGACCAGTTTTGACCAAGTCCTGGCTATACCAATAAAATATTTCACCCCCCGATTGCACCGTAAAGATGTCAGTTTGTCGCTGTGCTTCCATTCCCTGCATGGTTGGGACTACTGCTATGCCAAATAACTGCATGAGATCCCTGCCCAAGAGATTCACTGGGCACTTTGCAGAAACTACAATCTTACTTTTCTGTGTCAATCCCGAAACAGGATCAGTTATTGTAATATTGCGGGAGAGGGGCTCGCGATATAGCTGCCCATTAGCTGCTTTGACTAATATGTAGTCGGATGATTCTGAGTTTTCTGGCAATTTGGAGGGGTGTATCAGGGTTTGTGATGCCCCTGAGTCGTACAAAAATTTGACTTCCCTGCCTTCCACTGAAAGTATAACTTCTGGTTTAGTATCTGCTAAGTAGAGCTCCAAGCTCAATAAAGCTAAGTCTAGTACTTCATCTTCTACTTCACCGTCATCAATTCCCTGTACTTCCTCTCTATTCCCCTTTTCACATTCTCATTTGTCCTTTCTGCACTAGCCCCTTCTAATGATTCCTGACTATCATATAGTCAGTCTTCACCTTCCTTGTCTTCCGTTGTTGCTTTCTTATTTTTCCTGCAATCCCTTGCCAAATGTCCCTTTTTACCACATTTGAAACATTCACCCCTTTTTTTATGTCCCTCAAAGTCTTCTGACCGTTGATCAGACTGCCTACCTCTCTGTGCATTTTTCCTGCCCTTCTTCCCGGGGTGTACTACATAAACTTCTGCTCCATCCTCTACAGAAAATACTTGAGCTTTCTTTTTCTTTTTGCTATTGAAATGCCTTTCAGCATGCCTAGCATATTCGAGTAGTGATTGTAGCCTGCTAGTTCGATTATCAACCATATGTTTTGTAATAAAACTGCTTATAGGTGCACTACTACATTTTAAAAATGCATTTTTCAACTGCTCTTCATATGAGGAATCTTGTTTTTGGTCTTCGGGGACATGCATCCCACAGTGGTTGTTAAAACATTCCAGCAGCCTAGTGAAATATCGGTCAACTGTCTCACCCTCCTGTTGGATGCATTGATTAATGCACGTCCAGTCTGCCCTAGGTTTCCATTTTTCAGAGATGCGGTCTGCAAGTCCTTCTACTAGCGTCTAAATCTGCACTGCTGTGAGGAAGGGGTTTTTGTTCAGCATCACGAGGATTCCAATTGCCACAAATCATGTACCAATCTGGCCCTACAATTTGTCGAACTACCCTTTCTATTTCTTCCCCGTTTAAATAATAACTTAGCCTCATTCCTTGTAAATCATCTGAAAATTTTCTAAAATTAATTTTTGGATGGGAAATTCCTTCTGTAGCTTTCTGGATATCTTCCGGAGTCCAGGGTCTAAATACTAAGATGGTTGGAGCCTGATTATCCTGCCCTGCCTGAGGGTTCATTACTTCTACGAGTGGACATATTTCCTCTTCTTCTTCTCCCGCAGGTTGTGTGTCTTTAGATTTCTGCCATGACTCTCGATTACCTGCTTTTGTTTGGGACCTAGTTTCAATGGGATCCCTTATTTTAGCTAGTTTCAGTTTTATAGCGTCCCTATCCTCAGTGACCACAGGATATAGTGGGGGTGGATCAACCTGTCTACTCGCTCCATATTCTGGTAAGGGAGGGGGAGGCAGAGGTGCTGATGCCATTACTAGGTTGTTATCTTCCCTAGCTAAAGACATTATCTTTGAATCCTTGTTCTTTTGGTCCCTATGGTTTACTTCCTCCAGCCACCTGTGTGCCTGGGGAATTCCTAACTGTCGTTGCTTTTTTACCTGACCTTTAGAATCAGTTTTAAGTTGTTTAATAAGTTTGATGAGTGAGGATTTTTCTAATTTTCCGTCAAATTCGTAGTTATTAACCCATTTTGAAAAATATCTAACGTCTGCGCACTGTGACTGCATATATTTTGCATCTTCCTTTAACGGTGGGTCTCAGGGTGTTTTTGTACAGTTATTACCCATTTTCCTTTACCTTTGATTGCTACGTAACGTCACCTTGATTCTCTAGTTTTAACGTGTACCACGGATTTTGTTATAGTCTCTTCAGAATGGCTGCCTAAAGTCTACTTATTCTGTTTTTCCTGATCTATGACAAGACAGTACCTTTTCTATCCCTGACTGTAAGAAAAATACAATCTGACAAAAACAATACACATCTAGTCCCTGATCCTGAAACAGAAAAAAAGCAGATTCACCTTACCTGAGCCCACGTGATTGATCACCGATAAGCGGAAAACCCGTCCTTCAGTCACAGATCAGAAAGTGTCTGGCCTCTTTTGATGGCAATTCAGGCAGAGGACTTTACATATAAGAATTACCGATTTGGTTTCTTCCCCATATGGTTTCAGCCACCTGGCCATCTGATCCGAGGTGAAGAGAGGATTTCCGGTCCGAAGGACCAATCTGTAAAAGAAAACACAAAGATCAATGCACGTTAGGTTCAAGCAAGGCACCCTTTATTACTTGCAGCAAGGAGACAAAGCATGTAGGTACAAGGTTTGTCTGATTTTCCATAGTTCACCCTACAGTTTTTATACAGTTTTCTGCAAGTTCACAGAAAGATGCTATTATTAGATTTGCTGTTGACATGGTCAGATAATTGCTGTCTTGCAAAAACATATTTGAGAAAAACAACCTGGCCTTGGGCTTGTTTCAGCTTTCCTTAGTTTCTCACAATTCTTTCTCTAGTTCTGATATGATACATTCAAGGTATAGTCCTGACCTCAATACACATTCTGCTGACCATGCTGGATTTACAGACATCCATTGTTCTTTTTTCAGAGCTTCTAGCAGCTGCATATTTTCACACAGAATAAGCAGAATAAATGTATTAACTCCTTTTAACCCTTAATGCACTAAACATGCATATTGCAGTTATATATTTCAATACACTAAGCCTACATATTGCATTGCAGTTATACATTTTCCTAACACTTTGGAATTCAGGCCAACTGCGGGTAGCCTGCCAGCAGGATAACCCAATTGTAATGACTGCAACAGTAAATACACTCGAACATCTACATTTATGGTAGGTACACAACTGTACTTTTTATAGACCAGCCCTGCAAAACTATGTACTTTTCCAGAATGGCTGAGGCTGTCAGTATTACCCACAATCTCAAAGCACACAGGGCAATTGTAGCAGTTTGTCCACTAAATCTATAAGGAATGTTGTAAATAAAAAAATGCCACATGCTTGCTCTAAGTATTTAGCATTTGCCCTGGAGGAAGGTAGTACTGTCAGTCGTGACAGAACAAATACCCCAGGAACACAGTTTATTTATTCTGCAGTTATAAAACGTATTCTTGTGAATAAATTGATAAATCTCATAATGGAAGAGATTGTATCTGCCTAGAGTAAAGACCCCTGTGAATAGATAAAGACAGGTTCCGATCATGAAAATACTAATGAAGTAAGACGGAAAACAATTGATTTAAGACATCTTCTGATTTTAAGTTTCCTTTTTAGCTTTCAGCAAGTGACAATCTCTTGCTAATATGAGTACTGTATAATCATTTAATTGGTAGTCTGTAACTTTCCTCTACTTTGAATCAATATAAAAATGCCTTGTAGACTCAAGGGGATCTGGAGTTTCAGTTTCACACAAAATTTAAGTTGTTTAAAGAATAATCTCAAGCACATTTTAGTTTGTTGTTGCTGGTGTAAATGTTTCCATGCTTTGTTACAGGTACTGCTCATTTAAGTTGTTCCAGTTAGCACAGATGATTATGGCTACAGGAAGTTAACAAGCTGCTTCCTGTTTGCCAAGCTTTGATTCCCTCTGCCTTCATTTGCATACTGTGTGGCTCTGAGCACATCACTTAACTAGACAGTGTTTTGGGTCTGAGTCTGAAAAATAGATGCATGTAGCTCAGTGATATACCCTAATTAAAAAAATAAAAACATTTTGATTTGGAAGCATATTTGTAATAAAAGACCTAGTGTTTTTTGTTTTATCTCTGTTATGTGTATTTGTTTGAATATCTGGATCTAATGAAACAAAATATTTGGGTATTAAGCTTTCAGATTTTCTACACATGAAAGCAGAATGAAAGGGATGAAATACTTTTCTTTTGGTCAATTTTACTAAATAAGTAGCTGCCAAACAGTTAGAAGAGCACATAGAAATGGTCGTAAAATTGTACTGAAAGTTTTATGCTGTACCGTTGTTTTCCTTTTTCTTTTATTATCTTCATTTGTTAACTGGATAAGTGAACTGGTTTGTCTCATACTGCCTTTAACTTACTGATGCAGGTTACCACAGCACCTGCACTGATTCAGTTATACTATCTTTGATTAGTTGATTTGGCCAGAGGTTTTGTATTATCTACATAACTATTACATTGTCTCCCCTGTATTGTGAGCTATGCATCCCGAAGATGATTCTCTATGTTTGAAATTGCCTTTTTCATTAGAAGCAGTGTATCCCATTCAGAATGTTGAGCCCTTTTTTCTAACATATTTCTCTTGGGAAGGATGCAATTAATTTACAAAGTATTCTTTTCCTTGTTCAAGTTTTATTTCCCTGATTGCTAGTGTTAAACAATATGTACATTGTATTCTTCCTGATTTCTTAAGCTGTTCTCTTTTTAAATGTATGAATCATTCCCCTGGTAGCTAGTGATCAGTAAAAAGTATACTATCCTATAGCAGCTTCATTGCATTCATTGTTATTGCATTTTTTACTCTAGTTGCCATGGTTCAAACAGTAACAACTTAACAGTAATTTGTTTATCTAAAGTGAAATACTGGTTTCTCTTGCTCACCTGCCACATTTCCAAGCTTCCTGTGTCCTCTGTTGTACACATGCACACACTGACTGGCTGTTGCCTATCTGTGTTGGTGGCCCATTTCACTTTTTTCCTTCTCACCATCCCCAGCCATGCCTCTTCCAAGTGCTATCCAGAATTGTAACTGCATTTCCCTTCTTCTTAACACTCAGTAATATGACAATGCTTTTAAACATTTTTAAGAAACATAATCTGATACATGCGGAAGTTCCAACCTTCACAACAAGATATATAAGTCACTTCTCATTACACAGCAAATAAAACCTCTCAGTTCAAACTCTGAACTAAATACCCTTGTAGATGTTCCAATATAAGACGTTATATCATCCTAAAATCCAATAACTATTGGTATAGCTTGTGGTCCCAAACACACAACTTACCCCCAGTTGCACATAAATCATATAAGGTATTAACCTTTTTGCAGCCTGATAGCATCTTCCTTCTATTCGAAATAAATCAGGTCACATACTTTCATAGCCACTAGTACAGCATACACACACACACACACACACACACACACACACACACACACACACACACACACACACACACACACACACACACACACACACACACACACACACACACACAAACACACACCTACTCTTAGCAATTTTGACTTCCCCTAACATCAGTCTATCTCTTGCAAGCCTTTGAATCTAACTTCATTGCCTCATGACAAGATTATCACTTCATTGCTTCTCCATCTTATCACAAGTAAATATGCTATTCATTAGCTTTCATGATCTACTTTTTCTGCTGCCTTCTCTCCTGATTATCAGATTACTCTTATACCCCACATTTTCTCCCCTACCATACACCTCCTTGTAAACCATTATCTGCAAAATTCTTCCCCAGAAATTGCTCCATATCTGTTCAGAAGCTCAGCCACTTTTTACTTTAAATGCAAAATGTTTCCTTCTCCTCACTACTACCACAGAACAAAGCAAAAAATAAAAATAAAAATTACCATTATAAAACCACTTTACTCAGTCCAACACTTTTCAAGAATTCAACTATGCAGTGACATACAGCTTACTCAGGCTCTCCTTTAATCTCTAATCCCCTATCATCCACATTCCCTCTGGTCACCTCCAGTAGCTCCAAACAAGTATACTTCACCTCAATATATATATATATATATACACATAGAATTTGTAGTAAAATCACTGTACTGTATGCCTGGATCTTTCTTTATGTACCAGATATTGTCGTCCTTACTGAGGCATGGCTAAAACCTCATATAAAAGATTCATATGTTCTTCTCCCAGGAAACAGCATCATTGGAGCTGATAGGTTAAACAAAAAATCTGGAGGGGTAGCTATCCCTTACCCTAACACATATAATGTTTCTCCCTTTAAAAAACTCTGCCCACATTC